>NC_080786.1:117446157-117749187 GCF_028018385.1 Neofelis nebulosa
CAAATCTAGCCTATAGTCTGTTTTTACAGGGAACAGAAGATAATTTTTTTAGTTTTTTTTTTTTTTAACGTTTATTTATTTTTGAGAGAGAGAGAGAGAGAGAGAGAGAGTATGGGGAAGGGGCAGACAGAGAGAGGAAGAAGGAAGATATGAAGCAGGCTCTGCGCTGACATAACAGAGCCAATGCAGGGCTTGAACTCACGAACCTTGAGTTCATGACCTGAACAGAAGTTGGATGCTCAATTGACTGAGCCACCCAGGTGCCCCAGGAGATAATTTTTTAAATATATTTTTAAAGGGTAATAATAAAGAGAGTAAGAAGAGAAAGGAAAAGAGGAGGAAATGGAGAAAGGGGAGAAAGAGAATATGTGACAAAGATTGAATGTGACCCATAAAGCCTACAGTATTTACCATCTGGTCTTTTTTTTTTTTTTTTTTTTCTTTTCCTAAGTTTATTTATTTATTTTCAGAGAGAGAGAGTGCACAGGAGGGGCAGCAAGACAGGGAGAAAGAGAGAATCCTAAGCAGGCTCTGCCCTGTCAGCATAGAGCCTGGTGTGGGGCTTGAGCTCATGAACTGTGAGATCATGACCTGAACCAAAACCAAGGATCAGATGCTTAACCGACCCAACCATTCAGGTGCCAGTACTACCTTGACCTTAAAGAGAAAGTTTGTTGGCTCCAGGACTGGTTAATATAAGGATATATAGGCCTGACCTATTTGTTTCTAGGAGCACAACTTTGAAGGGATAGCTGTAAGATTGGCTGAGGCCTTTTTTTTGTGACTGTATGCTACTTCTTTTCTTCACTTCTCCAGCATTGTTGATACCAATGACACTCCCAGTAAAGCTCCTGCATACAAATCTCTGTTTCAAAATGTTTTCCAGGAAACCTGACCCCAGACAATCTGTGCTTCATTGGTCTAAGGAAGCAGATTCTAATTTTTTTTAATGTTTATATTTATTTTTGAGAGAGAGAGGACAGAGCATGAGTTGGGGAGGGGCAGAGAGAGAGGGAGACACAGAATCCAAGGCAGGTTCCAGGCTCCGAGCTGTCAGCACAGAGCCCGACGCAGGGCTTGAACTCACAAACCACAAGATCATGACCTGAGCCAAAGTTGGATGATTGAATGACTGAGCCACCCAGGTTCCCCAAGGAAGCAGATTCTAAAATAAAACTCTGTATTTGGGTCACTCACTGGTGATGTAGCAATGGGGACCTCTTCATTGGTAGTGGATGGAACACTAATAGACTTAGTAGGTTGTAGCAGTGCAATTGTTAATATTTTGCTCATGGTCAATTAGGATGAACTACCACTGTAAAAAGATTCAAGGCAGATGCAATATATCAGGAAAGTAAGGGTTTGGGGGAAAGTATTCATTATAACAACAGTGGAATCAGATGAGTTTTCCTGAACACCATTGTCCCATTGGAGAAATAAAATGAATGAAAAACCGAGGGTGCACGATCACTGAATGAAGGTGAAGTGTGAATGTCAGAAGTCCTCTTTAACAGCATTTAAAAAATACCAAGATCCAGGCTTAGAAATTAATAACAAAAGTCATAGAGATGTGTACAGAGAGATTTGAATTCTCAGTTTCTCAGGCCTGCTTTGCCAAGATCAGGGCTTTGGTTGAGGAAAAAAGACACCCTGAGAATATTTAGGGAATATCCAAGTTAAACAGGCAAAAAAAACAAAAACAAAACTTTTTAAAAGTTCCATATCCCCACAAACTCCATGGGGTTAAACTCCATACTAAAAGCTACTGCGCTTCTCACTTGAAGAAAAAATATAACACATAACTTTCTCAAGGTATTTCTATACTCACCTACTCATCTTACCTTCCTGCTACAAGATCAATAAGTAGATCAAGTTACAGTATAAATAGGCTGAGTAATTATTGAACCTCTTAGAAAGAAAGGGACTATACTCCAAAGGATTGTTGGACCTAGCTAACAAATATTGGCAAAACCAGGGAAGTATGAGACTAGATTCTAAGGTTACAGGATTGATGGGACAGAGCATAAGATTTGATAAGGGAACATTTACCTTAGGGTATTTTTTCCTAGGATATAGTATTTAGCTCCCTGGCCTGACTGTGGTAGACTGATAACATGCTGCTAAGATGACTTTTGGAAACTTGGGGAAAGTAATGGCCCACATTAAATAAAGTAGAAATGCCAGAAGTCTTCCTGAGGCAGATAGTATAAAGAGGAATCAAAGAACCCACAGAGTTGGACATGCTAGACTAGATATACTATGTGTATTAGCCAGGGTTCCCCAGAGAAACAGATCATGTATATCTACCCAAGCTCAGAGAGCTGAGTAAGCAGGAAGAACAAAGTATCCCTTACTCAGTCTTATTGTTCTATTCAGGCATTCAAAGGATTAGATAAGTCTCTCCCACACTGGAAAGAGCAATCTACTTTACTTAGTCTACTGATTCAAATGTTAATCTCACCCAGAAAAACCAGAAAAACAGATACACAAAGAATGGGTTTAGCTAAATAACTAGATACCATTTGGCTCAGTCACCTTGACATATAAAATTAACCATGACAATAATTTGCCTTCTTCACTCAGTCCTACTGGGTTACATTCTTTGGAAAGATCAACAAAATCAACAAACCTTTAACTAGATGGACTAAGGAAAAAAAAAAAAAAGATAGGAGACTCAAATTAGTAAAAAAAAAAATCAGAAATGAAAGTGGAATACTACCACTAATTCTACAGAAATTTAAAAAAAAGATTTTAAGAGAATACTATGAGAATTGCATGCTAACAGATTCTATAGTCCAGGGACAATGGAATTATCCTAGATTCCTAAAAAAATTCCTAGAAACATAAAACCTACCAGGACTAAACCATGAAGAAATAAAAATTCTGAATAGACATGTAACTAGTTAAAAGATTGAATCAGTAATGAAAAAAAAAAAAATGACAAGGAAAGCCCTAGACTTGATAGCTGCACCAGTGATTTCTACCAAATATTTAAAAAATAACTAACACTAATTCTTCTCAAACTTTTCCAAAAAAAAAAAAAAAAAAGCTGAAAAAGAGAGGAAGCTTGCTGACTCATTCTATGAGGCCAGCATTACCATGGCTCTAAAGCCAGTGAAAGAAACTACAAGCAAAGAAAACCACTTGAAACTAATGTAACATGGTATGTCAACTATACTTCAATAAAAGAAAGGAAAGCTATAGACCAGTATTCTTTATGAACATTAATGCAACAATTTCCAACGAAATACTAGCAAGCCAAATTCAAAAGGATTATACACAATAATCAAGTGGGATTTATTCTTGGAATGCAGGTATAGTTCAACATATAAAAAATTATCAATATAATATAACAGTTTAACAGAATGAAGAGTAACAACAACAACAATACAAATTTATCTTAATTGATGCAAGAAAAAAATTGGCAAAATTTAACTCCCTTTCATTATAAAAATACTCAGCAATCTAGGAATTAAGGGAAACTATATCAACATAATAAAAACCATATATGAAAATCCCACTGTAAACTTCATGTACAATGCTGAAAACCTAAAAGCTTTTCCTCTAAGATCAGGAACAAAGTAAGAATGCTGCTTCCATCACCTTTATTAATATTGTACTAGAAGGCCTGCCAGAGCAATTAGACAAGAAAAAGAAATAACAGACATCCAAATTGGAAAATAAGTAACATTATCTCTGTTTATAGATGATATGATGTTATATATAGAAAACTCTGAAGATTCAAAGATTTCACCAAATATAAATAAAAAAGAGGTTAAAACTAATACATTCAAGCAAGGTAACAGGATTTAGAGTTTATAGACAAAAATTAGTAGTATTTCTACACACTAACAATGAATTTCTAAAATGGAAATAAAGAAAACCATTCTATTTGATATAGCATAGAAAGAAAGAAAGAAAGAAAGAAAGAAAGAAAGAAAGAAAGAAAGAAAAAAAGAAAGAAAGAAAGAAAGAAAGAAAGAAATGCATGCTTAGGAACTAACCTAACCAAAGAGGTGAAAGAATTGTACAGCAAAATTTGCAAAATATTACTGAAAGACATTAAAGAAGACATAAATAAATGGAAAGATCCCCAATGTTCATTGGTTGGAAGACTTTATATTGTTAAGATATTAATAATGCCTAAATTAAAGTTAAGACCCAATGCAATTTCTATCAAAAAAGATGATTTTTACAGAAATTAAAAAAAAAATGCATCCTAAAGTTCATATAGAAAATCTTAAGAAACTATGAATTGTTAAAATAATATTGGAAAAGAAGAACAAAGTTGAAGGGCTTATTTGTGATTTTAAAATTTACTTCAAAGTTACAGTAATCAAAAACCAAGTGATACCAGCATAAAGAAAACATACAGACAAATGGAATGGAATAAAAAGCCCAGAAAAAACCCTCACATATATGGTCAAATGATTTTCAAGAGTGCCAACACCATTCAATGGGAGAAAGGACAGTCTTTCAACAAAGGTGTTAGGAAAACTGAATATCAAGATTTAAAAGAAAAAAGTCAGACCTTTATCTAATGCCCAATACAATAACTAACTCAAGATGGATCAAAGACTTAAATGTAAGCCTGAAATTACAAAACTCTTAAAAAAAGGGGCAAAAACTTCATGACATTGGATTTGACAATTTCTTAGCTATGATAGCAAGAGAACAGGAACAGGCAACAACAACAAAATAGACAAAATGGATTTCATGAAAATTAAAATTTCTGTGTATCAAAGGATACTACAGATGGATTGAAAAAGCAACCCTATGGAATGGGAAAAAGTATTTGCAAATTATATATCTAACAAGGGGGCTAATATCCATGATATAGAGAAAATATCTAAAACTCAGTCACAAAAATAGCCCAATTCAAAAATGGACAAAGGACTTGAATAGATATTTCTCCAAAAATGTGTGAAGGGCCAATAAGCAAAAGTGGAAATAAAAACGTATTCAGCATCATTAATTATTAGGGAAATGCATATCAAAACTACAATGATGTACTACCTTATACCTATTAGAATAGCTACTATGAAAAACAAGAAAACACAGAATACAAGTGTTGTTGAGAATGTGGAGTAATTGGACCCCTTGTGTGCTATTGATGGAGATATAAACTGGCACAGCACAGTAGGGAAACAGTATGTTAGTTCCTCAAAAAATTAAAATAGAACTACCATACGACTCGGCAATTCCACTTCCAGGTATGTGCCACAATGAATTGAAAGGAAGCTCTCGGAGATGTCGGTATACCCATGTTCATAGCAACATTACTCACAATAATTAAATGTGGAAGCAACCCACTTGTCTAAGATGAATGGATAAGTAAAATGTGGTATATATATACAATGACGTGTTATTCCGCCTTAAAAAGGAAGGGAATTCTGACATAGGCTACAACATGGAAACACCTGAGGACACCATGCTATGGGAAATAAGCCAATCACAAAAATATAAATACTGTATCATTCCACTTGCTTGGGGTATCTGGTGAAGTCAAAACATTGATAGAAAGTGGATGATGGTTGCCAAGGGCTGACAGAAAGAAGAATGGGAAGTTATTGTTTAATTGCTACAGAGTTTTAGTTTTGCAAGACGGAAAGAGTTTTGAAGATGGGTGTTGGTGATTATTGCCCAACAATAGTAACATACTTAATATCACTGATTTATATACCTAAAAAGAGTTAAGATAGTAAATTCCATGTTATGGATATTTTAGTGCAATAAAAATATTGGGGGAGATGTTCAACACGGACTGATTATAAATGATAATAAAGAGGTGAGTAAAAAATTTGTGAGATCTTGAAAGTCCATGTATATTAAATCTTTACAAAGAAACATCCGGTAGCAGAGTGTCTGATAATGATCGTGAGGGGAAATTGCTTATTAGTGACTTAAAGAGAGCCATGTCATCTATTGAATTACTAACATTATATCCTCTTGCACCTGGATTTTCCTTGGAAGTCACCCTTTCAAACATTAGCCAGACTTGACCCTGCTGAGTCTGAGAGTACTGGTGAGCTCAAAGCCCAAGGTGGTGTAGTTTTAAGACTGCATTACAATAAGACTATCTCTGTCACAGACGAAAATGCAGGAGCATACTTATGTCTTCACGTAATCCATTCATTGCTTTTTATAAACCTAAAAAAGGAGTGACACAAATTCACATAACGTGAGGGAGTGACACAAATTCACATAATGTTCCTCTGTGTTATAATTTGTATTTTGATCTCTACTTTAGCTGATAGGTTTTTTTGTTTTGTTTTGTTTTGTTTTTTAAATAATAACCAGGATACTCCTTTGTGAATGCACACGTGTAGACATTAAAAATTAAAAATTAGCTTAGTGATTCAGGTTAAAGTCAGAATTCAGTTATTCTGAATTATATTTAATTTCATCTGCTCTGATTTTCAGTCAGATATGAGAAAACTTATTTTTAAAAATATTTCCAGATACTAAATATATTGTGATGTAGCATAAATAACTACCTTAACTCCCATAAAATGTACAGACCTGGGAAAATCATTTTCACAGCTTGAGCTGGTCCTGAGTTGCACAGATGACTTGAACCCAGAGCCCACTTGCCAAGTGGCAGGGCCTTCACATAGTTCCCAGGAGATACGCTCTGTGGATCTGATGTCATATAACCCTGTTTGCTGCCATGGCTCTGATACACTTCTGCTGGGGTTCCTGAGGTCTTTAGCCCCTCTACACTTTGCTGCAGTGGCTCTTTGTATGCCTAATCACCAACGTTTGGATGAGTCATCTTGCTTTCTATTTCAGTCACTGGTTGTTCCTCAAGGCCTACATTGTTCTGACAATGTCATTTTCTAGTATCCAGCCTTTTAGAGCAGGATCCTACAGCCGATGTTGGGGATTCTAGTGCTCTTACTTCACCACTTTGGCTTCTCCCTCTCAGCACTCAGGACTCACAGGTTAAAGGGACTGAAATGCACTGGAAATGATGGTGGGGAAGAGATGGTTGAGTCAGATGAACTTGTAATACTCATCTCCACGTTTGTCCTTGCTCTTGTTTTTATTATCTTACCTAGTAAATATCTTCCTGATCACCCAAGCCTGGAAACTGAGAGACTTCTTGGCTTTTTTTTTAACCCTCTACATGCAATCATTTACCAAGTTTTTGGCTTTTTTTTTTTTTAATTTTTTTTTTAACGTTTATTTATTTTTTTTTCGAGACAGAGAGAGACAGAGCATGAATGGGGGAGGGTCAGAGAGAGGGAGACACAGAATCTGAAGCAGGCTCCAGGCTCTGAGCTGTCAGCACAGAGCCCGACGTGGGGCTCGAACTCACGGACCGAGAGATCATGACATGAGCCGAAGTCAGACGCTTAACCGACTGAGCCACCCAGGCGCCCCGTTGGCTTTTTTTTTTAATCCCCCTCTATCCCCAAACATTTACCAAATCCTTGTGTCATGGTCCCATTTGAAATAATTCATTCAATTATTCTCACATGTATCAGATTACTATGTACCACGTAGTGCTCTAGGAACTGGAGGCACTGGAACAAAATCAGCAAAGTCCTCAAGGAGCTTATGTTTTATTTCCAGAGGCAGAAAAAAATTAAAAAAAATAAATAAATTTAAAAAGATGTAATTTCAGGTTATATTTAATTCTAATAAAAAACAAAAACAAAAACAAAAACAAAAACAAACATCACCAATGGTTAGGGAGGAACGGGGTCCTGAAGGCTTTCCTGAGAAATAAACTCTGACCAAAAATGTAAAAGGATGAAATTCACAGATCTGTGAGGAAAATGTTCAATAAACAAAATTCTAACTTGAAAAACACTTGGTGTGTTGAAGGAAAAGCAGAGTAATCTAATATCAAATGCAAATTATTTTGGAGAGGTCAACTAAAGCCAGAATGCATAGTGTATTTTATGATTTTAAATTTTATGTGAGTGGAAAACTATTAGAAGTTTTAGATAATAGGAAAAAACTGATCTGATTCCTAAAATATTTTAACTCTAGTGATACGACGCTAAGTATTTAACAACTGGCTTTGGTGAGGAAACAAAGCATTAACTGTTATCATCTCTGCAGTAAAGATGCCCAGCATGGCCAAATTCACAGTTCCCAATGTGACATCACTAAATGAAAAACTGGCAAGAGGTGCACACAATTGGCTCTCTTGAGCTATAAGAATAAATGAATACTTCTCCTGTTTTTTTCATTAACTCTGTGGGGTTTTCCTTTGTTTGTTTTACTTCTTACACTTCTTTAAAAATTTTGTTTTTAGGTATTATTTTTGAGAAATAGAGCAGGGGGATGGGCAGAGAGAGAAGGAGACAGAAGATCCCAAGTGGACTCTCTGCTGACCGCTGAGAGCCCAATGTAGGGCTCAAAGTCACTAACCATGAGATCATGACCAGAGCCAAAGTTGGACGCTTAACCAGCTGAGTCATCCAGGCGCCCCTACTTCTTACATTCTTTTACTTTAATGTACCCCTTACGTGCCACAACATAGCACTGCTGTTCTTTGTTCTGACTCTCACCTAGACTTGCACTCTCCAATGTGGTAGCTTGTGAAATGTGGCTGGTGAGAAACTGAGTATTTGACTTTGTTTAATTGTAGTTAATTACAACCTGAATTACGAAGACGAAATTTGACTCTGTCATTGCAAACATTTTTCGCATGTTTGGAACAACTTGGGTAAGTAAATCTTTTTCAATGTTAATTAAGTGGTATGAAATCTAAGTGCAGATCAATTATTCCCAATCAAGACTTAGGGTCTGAATTGAAGGGTATTGTACGTGCAAAAGACAAACTGGATACCTAACACTGAGAATGAACAAAAGAATGTACAATATCTGGTGCTGATCTTTTTTTAAATTTTTTTAATTTTAATTTTTTAATTTTTAAAAATTTTTTAAAGGTTTATTTAGTTTTGAGAGAGAGAGACAGAGTGCAAGCAGGGAAGGGGCAGGGAGGGAGACACAGAATCCGAAGCAGGCTCCAGGCTCTGAGCTGCCAGCACAGAGCCTGACACGGGGCTCAAATCCACCAACTGGGAGATCATGACCTGAGCTGAAGTCAGAGGCTTAACCGACTGAGCCACCCAGGTGCCCCTGATTTTTTTTTTTTTTTTTTTTTTATTGATAGGCATGTTGAAATAATAATATTTTAGATATATTGAGTTAGATAAAATCTACTTTTAAGATTATTTTCAATGGTTTCTTTTCACTGTTTTTGAATGCAGCTATCAAAAAGTAAAATTACATATATGGGTTACATTATTTTTTTAAGTTTATTGATTTATTTTGTGAGAGAGAGAGAGAGACAGACAGAAAGCAAAGTGAGGGAGGGGCAGAGAGAGAGAGGGAGAGAGAGAATCCTAAGCAGGCTCTACACTGTCAGCGCAGAGCCAGATGCGGGGCTCTAACTCACAAACGGTGAGATCATGACCCCAGCCAAAAGTCAGACACTTAAACAACTGAGCCACCCAAGCATCCCCCACCCCCCGTTAGGTTATTTTTATATTAGGTTAATGTTTATATTATTTTTACTATACTAATCTTGAATCTTGCTACTCAGTGTGTAGTCTGCAAACCAATGGTATTAGCATTACTTGGAAGCTTTATAGAAATGGAAAACTCAGGCTCCTTCTCAGATCTACTAAATAAAAAGTTGAATTTTGACAGGTTCCCAAGTGATTTCTATGCATGTTAAATGTAAGGCAAGAATCCAGACAACCATGCAAGAGTAGTTTTTGCAGTCTATTCCCTTTCAATTCTACCTTTCTCACTGTTTTCTTTATTTTTTAAGTTTATTTATTTATTTTTGAGAGAAAGCGTGCACATGAGCATGCATGCACACAAGAGGGGGGTGGGGCAGGGAGAGGGATAGAGAGAATCCCAAGCAGGCTCCCCCACTGTCAGCACAGAGCCCAGCTAGGGGTTCGATTTCACAAACTGAGATCATGACCTGAGTTGAAATAAAGAGTCAGACGCTTAAACAACTGAGCCACCTAGGCATCCCTCTATGTTCTTTAAGATTATGCTCATCCTTATTTAAAATCTATAAAGGTTACAGGTTAATATTCACATAAAGTGCAAACTTTTTATCTAGCCAGGAATACAAGTGGACCCTTGACACTAACTCTCTAACCTCTTCTCTATCTAATAACTTATACCCACAGCCATTAGTGAATTACTGGTTGCTCTCCAAACACCTTCTGCTATTTTCTGTTTCTTGTTTTTGTGTATGTTGTTTCCTCTGCCTTGAATATCTTGTCCTTCCTAGGCCATATGGGGACAAATTTCTAGGTAAGTAAAATTATCCAAAATTTTTAAATAAGGCATGCAGCTGCTTTCATGATCATACTGAATAACTATTTGTTACAGCCACCCAAGGACTAGTTAGATTTTTTTCTTTCTTCTAGAATTCTATGCCATTGTTGGACTATGCTGTTCTGTAACAATCAGACTCAGACTTTCTAAAGTATCACATTAACTTGTATATTGCACATCGTAAATATGCAAATGATCTTTATCTGTTAGAAAATGTAATCCAAAAGGTTATACTTTTTTATCATAAAAAGTATTAACTTGGTATCTATTGATATTCTCTGTCAAAGGTATTTTCATTATATCTTTCTTTACTTTTTTTAAAACATGGTTTCTTTTAGTTCCTGGAACATGATGTTTGCAATACATGCTTTGAAGTTTTTGACTGAGTTCAATATTGGCGACTTCTCAAATACAAGCTCCTTTGTAGGGCAAATTTTTGAGGCCAAGTTTTGATGTTTATTTTGATCCCACAAAGACTCTTCTTAAATATTTGCTTAGTTCTGTCAGGTAAGCTAGCAGACCTATGATTTAGCTTATTGTTTTCGAGAAGCTACCGGCTTCTCTTTATTAACATGCCACCAGAATTTTCATTGTTTCTACAAGGGCCTTTAGTTGTAAACTTTTCTAATACTCTTCTAAATAAAGTCATTTCCTTTGGGAAGAGCTTTGGATCTCTCTGTTCCTATGACCTGCCCTTCCTCTTGTGTAAAGTGTCTGAGCCATGGTTCTGAAGCTGGGAACAAGGACAGAGTCCATCTACTCTTGAAATGACAACTCTGACTATGCGTGGGAAGCTGGACAGGGACAGTAGCCTCTGGTCTTGGTTCGCCTCTTCAGCGTCGAACTTCTGCCCTGTGGATTTTCTGGAATGAATGTCATTATCCAGTACTCTCTGCCTACTATTCCTGGCCTCAGGCACCCCTTTCCAAGCGAGCGTTGGGTGGATGGAGGGAAACTCCTATCTTTCAGCTATTCTCAATGGGACTTAGCTTCTGAGACTTGAAGCTGTGGGTGGGGTTCTGAGAAATACTGGCAGCTTGCCCCTCAAGAGGGATACTGTAGCCCCTAACTGGAAGCCCCATTGTTTCAGTGTTACCTACCCAAAATGGAGCCTCCATCGCATTCAGCTGTGTGTATGGACGTGGAGGCGGGTGTCATGGCTCAAGTGTCACAGATTCTCACTGTGCTTATTGAAACTTAGTAGATTTTTCTTACATAAATGGTTCCTCATATGCTATGTGTCTGTATGCCTTAGAAGAACTTCAGAAACTTTAAATGGCTATTTGCTTAAGAAGAAATAATTTTCACAAGCTGTAGTTGTTTTGCTGGGATGCAGCCGGGTCCTCGGAATTCCTCATGACAACATTCCTGAAATAGATCTCTAACTTTGTATCTTATACATATTCACAATCTTACTCTAGGGTTTAAACTAACTAAAAATGTCATTCCTGATGGTCTATAAAAAATGATATTTCTTGAATGCCCTTGGAGGTAGCTTGACCGTGTTCCCACTTTCTTTATTAATTAATAACTTAAAGTCCTTGACAACTGTTTATTCTATAAATATGAGCCTCATGAGAGAATTATAGTATGACGTTCTAATTCCTGTTCATGTAAACTTTCTTTGTGGAGACTTCTTGATTTCCCCCTACAGAATTAAATATTTGTTGATGTCTCCCACTTTACCCTATAGATATTTTTATCGCATGTGTATCACAACCATTATAATCAACCACATGCCTGCATTTCTTCTGGTGAAACGGGCTGTTAAAGACAATGTTTAGTCCTACGCTTTATTTATTTATTTATTTATGACAAGTTTTTCATTTTTATTTGCGTATTATCTATATTGCCATATTTGCCCTTTCTGTGAACTGCCTAAAAGAATTTTCGAGAGGGCTGTAAGCAAACAATAATAAATTTAATTGAATTAGCACATATTCTCTCTGGGACTTGGTTTCCTCATTTATAAAATGAAAGAGGTAAGCTAGGTCAGAGACAGCCTGCTTACCTCTTTCTTGGCTTAATTTTGATAGATTGTGAGCACGTATGTCTGCGTGTGTTTGTACGTGTGTGTTTAAAGTCTCTGCCTTTATATTACTGAACAAGGACCACTTTTGTCTAAGATAAAGAAAAGGAGTTGAAGAAAATATTTCCATTTCTGATACATGTGTGTGGAGAGCATGTGAGGCACAAAAAAATGCATGCATCAGAAATATAGTACTCTAAATTCCAATTGTATGATTCCCTGAACACACAGTACAGTCCTGTGAACAAATTTTAATTCAGTTCTTAACCTTGTTACTTACTTACTCTTCGTTTGGGGTCCTGTTCTCAATCACTTGGACTTAATTTCCTCATATGTACAACTGGAATATTAACATCTAGAAGAAAGAAATGAAATAAGAAATGAGTAGGCTATCTCATGCAGGAAACGTGAGTCAGTCTGGAAACATGTTTAGAAATTCATCTCATACTATTAAATGTATATAAGCCTTTTTATAATTCTAAGAATTTTTATTTTATGTCTGGATAATATGAATGCTATTTCCACAGATAATTAATCTGTAAGACACATTATTTTATTTAATATATGTGACATATTCTATTTACTATAAAAAAATGGAATGCTTTTAATGTGTTCCTGTTTTTTTCCCTTCATTCAGCATGTGGTCATTTCCCGCCCCCCCCCCCCATTATATCAAGGCCCTACTATGCATGTAACACTCTGTGAGGCATTAGCACAACCTCAATATGTTTATGGTATCCACCTGCAAGGAAATCGATTTTTTACAGACTAGATCTGGTCCTTTGAAAGACAAACACTTCTGGTTCCGTTTTAATACAGCTTTAACTAGCATGACATAATAGCTGGAACTCTGTGTTAGCCCTCTCTTGCAAAAGCCTTTCTGGTAGGTTGTCCATTTCAAATTTTATATGCAGTTTTTAAGTCATTTGGTTTTATTTTGAATTAATTTTATTTAACTCTTCATTAAAATTACATTTTTAAAGGTGTTGAATTTTATGGATGCCTCTTTAAAATCATCCATACATCTAATGCACTATGTGTGGGTTTGATAAACTAATGTTACATTTGGAGGGCTATAGGCAAATTTAATGGTTTTAAGGTTTATGTTATGATTAGAATAACATATAAAATAATTTGACAAGTCAATAATGGAATAATACTTTTGAGATAGCCATCTATGTCCTTTATTTTCTAGCATGCCTTCTTTTCCTTTGTACTTCAGAAACAACTAGGCTGTGTTCTTTGCTCTCAGGGAGTGATGACAAAATAGAAAAAAAAAAAAAGGCTTCCAGAATTTTTGTGTTTGGTTTCCTAAAGTTTAAGCCATTTATCCTATATGCAAAAGCAAATGCATAAAGGTGCTAAGGCAGGCCGTGTGAAAGAGGAAAATGACGAGGTACAAGAGAAACAGCAGTAAAATATCACTGGTAAGTGGCAATTACGACCATCCTCACTTTCTAGGAGTTTCTACCATAAAATAGAGAACACGAGTTTCTTCTCAGGTGAGCTGTGCTAACTCACCACTACTTTTTTGTGACGCAGGGATAGAGTCTCCTAAATCCCTTTTTAAAAATTTCTAAGAGAAGCTAGAAATCCAGATTATAAAGTATTGTCAACTAATTTAAGTTTTTTTTTAAATTTTTATTAAAATGTGAAAAAAATTAAAAAGTTAAAAAAATAAAACTGTGTGAGAAAATAATTTATAGGTTAAACAATGAAGGTATTTGGGATTGATTTTTTTTTTTTTTCCCATTGCCACATTAGCTTTAGTTTTGGAGAAACAAAGATGAGGGAGAAAGAACTTTGAAAATTCTTATGGGGGAAAATATTTTTCTACTTTGTCCAGATTAGAAGAGTCTGAGATTTGTATGGAGAGAAAGAGACAGGAGACCGTGAAAATTAAACTTTACACGTTCCCCAAAGAGGCCCATGTGTACTGAGGAGGAGGAAACATTGCAGAGAAAGAATGGCTTTATGATTCTTAAGTGCGACAACAGACAGCTTCTCACAGACTTCTGAGCACTCTGTCACATTGTGAAACAGTGAGTGGACTCTAGGACCCCAAGCCTGGCCCAGATAGGGCAGTTGGGAAACAGGAAAAAGGGACATCTTGGTGGAGAGCTATGTGTGGCTTTCTGCTACAGAAAGCCTGAATGTTCTTTTCCTCAGCTCCTCTTTGCCCTTCATCTTACACACATCCACCAAAAACTTTACTGAGGAGACAAGGTAAAATTTTCTTAGAAGTCCAGCAGGATTAGGGCTCAAAGTAAGTAGAATTATAGCAAAATAAATATCTATTGCTGTGCATTTGAATTTAAATGCGTTACACCTGATGTATGTATTGCTTGTTGCCTTTTATAAACTGTGGTTCTTGCCTCTTTCTCTTCCCACATATATAACTCCTCTGGTTAATCTGTTCATTCTAAGGATTCATACGTACATTCATGATAACTTGAAAGGCCACATGCATTGAAATGAAGTCGGTATAATGTAATAATAAAAAACCTACAAAGTGCAAATTCAAAAACAAAAACTTTGATATGGCATCTGATCAGAGTTAGAGAAATTAATTTCAGGAAGGTTCATGGAAAACCACAGGCTACATATATTATACATGCATCTTGGAAACAACAACAACAACAAACAAAAAAGAAAAATTAGCAGAACATGAAACAAAACAGACCATCAAAACACAAATGAAGAGGCTGACAGTTATTGTTTTCTAACTGTCTTCTTGCAAAGACTGTTTGATGGTTATCTGAGGAATAGCAGATTCCTTATGTATCTTTACAGGTAGTCTGCCATTTTTATGAATCATTTTTATAATCTGCCCAAACTCTCTTACGTCGGTTACAAGAAACATTTTGTTTTGCATCGGCACATAGGCTGTTTGGATAGAGTCCCAATGCATAATAATCGGCTGGCAAATATATGTTGATATTTATTTGTGAACTGAGGACTATACTAGATTCCTTGGAATTATCAACTATCTGTAACACATAGGACCTGTCCACAGAAATGTATTTCTGGATTTTCAGTCATAGCTAATATATATGTATCCTCTACTGTGAAACAACAAATACTACAGTACAATGATGTATGTTACATTACTTCCGTAAAACTGAACAAATATGAGGAATGGCTGGGCTAGTCAAATTTATCATGACGCATAGGAAGTGAAAAGTTATGTGATTTTTCTTTTCCCTTGGTCAGTTTCTCAGCATAATTTATCGGATATATATTCATTTCACAATGTCTTATGACACTACTTTTTTTTAATGTACTCCTTGTATCATATATATTTCATTTAAGAGAAATCTATTCTCTTTCGTTGATCTTTTTTTAATTTGTAAAAATCCCATGCTATTTAAACTATTACTGCTCTAATATTTATTTAATATCTGCTCTTCTTTTTCAATTTTAAATATTAGTTTAAGTTTTCAAAATATTAACTTTAGGTGTTCTTTATATATTATTCTGTACATAGTTAATATAAAATAATATTTCCTTTAGGCTTTTTTTAATATTAATGATCTAAAATAGAAGTACAATCACATTCTATGAGCAACAATAGCAATAACAATAGAATGGATATAAAGTGTAAAAATGCAAAATCTTGCCCAAATGTAGGAAGAATGCAGAAACTCATATCTATTTTTTTTCAAGCAAGTGCCATTTAGTAATCTATCATTGTGGCATACTGCATTTTAGTGAGTTTACAGACTTACTATTATTTTGCATATTACCAAGGAATTGCTGAAGTGTATAGGGTACTTGGTTCACTGAGCCATTGAGTTTACTCCATTTTAATAGTAGGAAAAGTATCCAGAGGAGGAGGCAGAGTGGAAACCTGACACTCCACACAGAGTCAATGCCAAGCCTAGAGACTGCACTGCCTTCATTGTTAATGATGAGCTTATGGCACGTCCAGCAGTAACAACTGCCAAGAAGTGAGGGGTCTAGCTTGATTTGTACCAAACTAAACTTCTATACTCTGACTCAACATGTAGATCCATTTTATTGAAATCAATTTCAGGTGGATGTTCCTGAGATTAGACTGATGATACAAGCTTTTAAAAAATAGAAATGCTGTGTTTATTCTCTGACTAAACCTAATGCCCAGATAATGGGTTCACAGTTTTTATAGAAAAAGCATTTGATTTTTATACCCAAACATCTGACAAACCCTGAAAAAAACCCCTGAAAGCCATGCTCAGTCACCAGGTAAGTGGGTGAATTTAATTGATTAAAAAATTGATTAAAAAATTCTGACAAAATTATTGAATTAATAGGTGTGTCCTCTATTACCTGTGGGTGAACTTTAGAGGTTTCATAAAAATGATACTTAGATGAGGGCAATGAAATTCCAGGATAGAAATTTTCTGCAAAATAAGTTTATTTCTTCATTTTCATGACCACTTTGCTTAATGATTCTTTTTCCCCTTATATTGAAGTTTAGATACTTGCCTTTTTATTTAACCATGAGTCAAGATATTTAGCCTAATTATATAACTGTTTCATGTAATTACCTTCATGACAATGATATTATTGCATTTAAATTACTTAAGCCTATGGTTTCATATATGTGTGATACATATTGAACGTAAGAATAAACTTCTGGCCAAATAAACATAAAATTAAACATAAAAATTAAACATAAAAATTAAACATAAAAATAAACTTTTGGATAAATAACACAAGTATAGAAATCAGAAAAGAGAAACACTTATGAAATTTATTCAATAAAAGAAGGTCATAACTTTGATCGTTAGAACAATTGGAGTTAAAACCTTTGTTTTGAGGTGTTCTCCTTTGGTCCTAATAAATACATTTAATCTTTTTATTTTTACTTTAGTTTTTCATGATTTCAAAAGTAAAAAAGACACTTGAAGAGGCTGATTGCATTGCAGAATTGTGTACTTTTCTTAGTTCTGTGGGTATGTTTAGAAAGGAATTGTCCCGAAATTAGAGCGATCAGTATATAATCCATGTAGGATTCTCCCTTCAAATTTTAATTGTTGCTTGTGTTGTGAAATGCCTTCACATGCTCTTTTAATCTGGGGGGCATTATGAACGTTATTGTATTGCTAAAAATAATAACAAAATTTAGTATTTAACTAATTTTGAGAATTTATGTCTTTTTTATTGTTTGGAACTTGGCCACACATTTTCAAATATATCTTAGTTGCTTTATCACCATTTGAAGAATGAAGATTGAAATGATGAAAGTATTATTTTTTCAAACATCTTCATTATTTTCAAGAAGGTAAGGAATATGACAAACTTATGTGAGCTTCATAACATAAGCAGAGAGATTAGGAAAACAAATCTATTTAAGATATATAAATAATTGGAGTCATTAGAATCTTTGTTGTAATATGAATATGTCCACACTTTGATCAAAGTTATAAACCTAGAAAGTAATACTATGTTTTAAAAGGCTGATTAATTTGTGAGAAGGACAAACTCATTAAGTAGCTTATTTAGTAGGAATAGTGGAATTATACAAATTCAAAACACTTCTTTAATCCACCAGTTACCATTTTTATGTTGATTGGCCTATACAAGGGATATAGTATATAACAATGGACTACACCAAAGAAACTGGCCTCAGATTACAGTTTTTCATGACATCACCAGAAATGCACTCTAAACCAGCTCTGACCTGAATAATATCATGTCTTTACAGAACCAGTCTTATAGCAATAAACAGAACTGCCAAGACTCTAAATGCCACATGGTAATGGATACAATTCAACCTGAAAACAGGTTAGTACACAATTGAAAGATGATTCTATCAAGTAAGGCCTAGGAAGAAAGTGAAATATTATATTCCTACTTTTCATTGGCCAAAGTACTTGCAGCAATTTAAATAGTGTAAATAAGAATGACAATATATTTTGTCGGTTAAGCATCAGACTACTCTTCATTTCTGCATAGGTCATGATCTCATAGTTTGTGACTTTGAGCCTTACATTCGGCTCTATGCTGACAGTGAAGGTCTTGCTCGGGATTCTCTCTCTCTCCCTCCCTCCCTGCTTTTCCCCTGCTTATATGTTCTCTCTCTCTCTCTCTCTCAAAATAAATACTTAAATTAAAAAAAAAAAGAATAATATATTTTTAAAACGAATTCCTTAATTAAATACTTTGTTTACTCAATACATATGTAGTGCTTTATTTTCTCTTACCAATAATGAAACTATCTTCAGAAAAGTTTTTTTTCAAAAGTCAAAGAATTAGCAAGTGTTGGACCTACGATTCAAAGTCAGGCTTAATTATGGTGATTATAAAAATAATAAATTAAATAATTGCATCCTTAAGCTTTATAAACATATATATCTGTAAGGATTCACAAAATAATTGATCCAAGAAACATTAGTTGAAACAGAAATACCCCGGGGCAGCTGGGTGGCTCAATTGGTTAAGTGTCTGACTCTTAGTTTTGGCTCAGGTCATGATCTCATGGTTTCATGGGTTCCAGCCCCACCTCGGGTTCTGCTCTGGCTGTGTGGAGACTGCTTGGGATTCTCTGTCTCCCTCTCTCTCTCTCTGCCCCTCCCCCACTCACACTGTCTCTCTGTCTCTCTCAAAGCAAATAAACTTAAAAAACAAAAAAAGAAATAGAACCACCCATGTTCAAACTTATTTATAACATGTTGCATAATTAGTAGGTTGTTTTGAAGAGTGTTGAGAAGTTAATTTTGTTAAAACTAATGGTCTTCAAAAAAAAGAACCCCACAAAAACCAAAAACCAAGAATCAACAACCAAAAACTAAAAACCAAAACTAATGGTTCTCGTTTGTTTTTTACACATCCTAACAGGAGATATGTTCAGCCTCACTCCTAAACTCTCTTCCCAAATTGAACTTAATAATTGTACAAACCATAAGAAAATAAGAAAATAATAAGAATAATTATTTAATTTAATTCTTATTAAATTTTTAAATAAAAAGATAATTTTTATAAGATAAGTAATACTGAAAACGTCATCGACTTTTCTCAAAAAACATTTTTGGAAGGCTCATTTCAAACATTTTTATCACTTTTTTCTAGCTACATTTGGGAAAATTTTAACAATGTGTCTCAGGAGCTATCGTGACTTTTTTATGCCCCTTTAACATTGTTACAATTCTAGTTGGAGTAGATATTTGTACCAACGTAACTACTTTTGAAATTATAATTCTTTGGCAAAGATTTGTCAATAGAATTCATGTTATTTAAATTATGTAATTGTATATCTGATGTTTCTAGTCTCTGAGCTCAGAGATTTTCAATAAATCATGAATAAATACAAAAAAAAAATCAAAATGTTTTCTCTTTCTCCTCCAAAAAGGAAAACCCAGATGTGATGACTCTCTACTGATAGTTAGTTCATTGTACATTTACATGTTACATAAACACGATAGCCAATCATGGGCATTTCTTTTTAACTTCCTGTTGAGGGACTACTTATTGGTAGCTTCAGATCAGCAAATCCTACAATTCAGAGCTTTTTGTCTCCCCATCTGAGAGCCGGTTACTAAATATTTACCAGGACACATCTGAATCTCCTTCAGTCTAATCATTCCATGATACCAGAACTTGGACCCAAGCAAAATTACTTAGGAAATACAGTAAAGACTCTTGAGAGCCGGTTCTTTATTCTTTCCCTAGGTGATATTTTAAATTTTTTGGTAAGCCTCTGTTTTTAAATGGCAACAAAATATACACATTTTATTTTTTTCTTTAAAAAATTTTTTTTCCTTTTAATGTGTCGAATTTATTTTTTTTATTTTTTATTTTTTATATTAAATATAATTTATTGTCAAATTGGTTTCCATACAACATCCAGTGCTCATCCCAACAGATGCCCTCCTCAATGCTCATCACCCACTTTCCCCTCTCTCCCACCCTCATCAGCCCTCAGTTTGTTATCAGTATTTAAGTGTCTCTTATGGTTTTTGCCTCCCTCCCTCTCTGTAACTGTTTTTCCCCTCTTCCCCTCCCCCATGGTCTTCTGTTAAGTTTCTCAGGATCCACATATGAGTGAAAACATATGGTATCTGTCTTTCTCTGCCTAATTTCTCTTAGCATAATACCCTTCGGTTCCACACATGTTGCTACAAATGGCCAGATTTCATTCTTTCTCATTGCCAAGTAGTATTCCATTGTGTACATAAACCACATCTTCTTCTTCTTTTTTTTTTTTTTTAAACCACATCTTCTTTATCTATTTGTCAGTTTATGGATATTTAGGTTCTTTCCATAATTTGACTATTGTTGAAAGTGCTGCTAAAAAAATTGGGGTACAAGTTCCCCTATGTGTCAGTTAAATGGTATTTTATAAAGAAAGGGGAGAAATATATAAGATATTCGTTATTCAAATAACTAAATATGGTATGTTATCTCTTATGGACCATGCCAGTTAGGGAGCTTATGAAATATGATACAGTGGCCTTGAGTGAAGCTGAGAGACCGTCTACTCACTAATCTGATAGAAGGTGGGTAAATCACCTCTCTTCACTTGGTCACAGAGCTGCTCAAAAACATTTGATGGGCCTCAATTTCTTTTAAAAAGGTAATAGTGGCTTTTGAAATCCAGGATGGATTTCTTCAGTCTGAAATAAGTTAACTCCAAATATTTTACAAAAGATTCCAGGTGATATTTGGATTTAGAATTTTTATCGATTTTTGCAACCTATTATATCACCTGCTGTGGTGTGGGAGTACACATCTCCTTTAGAGATGCTTCCCGTGACTTTAAGATTAAAGGTTAATGTCGGTGAACATCAATGGCACCCAGCTATTCATTATTTTATAATCGATTTGTGGGAGGGCAAAAAGGAGGCATTAAGTGCTTTAAATCATATGTGGCATAGTTTTCCCTTGGGCCGAGTGATGAGGAAGACGCACGGAACGCAAACCCACCGCGAAGGACGCTAGCACAAAGACAGATACAACTAAACAAATGTTATTATGGAAAAATGGCAATTAAGATTCTCTTAATTAGCCTGTCATTTTGTATTTATCATCATAATGTTTGTTTTACAATGCTTTATTAAATCTGGCTTTATGACAAACAGTCTGCTGGCAACGCATCCTGCTGTGCAACATATGGCATTACACCTAATGAATATTAATGCCGCGAAGTATAAATGGTCTTCGGAGACGGTGCTGATGGCTGGGAAACTCCTACATATGGCATTACTATTCAGAAAGGTTAACTTATATGTTTCTCATCATTTTTTTTTTTTTTGTCTCTTACTGTGACCTACCCCTTTGCCTATGAATCCTCAAATGTGCATTCAAAAGTTAAAAGTATTTGCCTTCTAATATGATTATGTCTGTTCTGAGTAGCCTTCCTCTGTTGCTTCTTCCTACCAGCTGACTTCTCCTGAGGCCTCTGCTCATGTGCATGCTTCCTACCCAGGTGAGTCTGTCATGCCAAGGAGTCCGCTTGCACCTGGACCAGATGTTTCACTCCTATAACCGTACCGTGTCACCAGACTCTCACGTTTCCAACCTCAACAACGGGTCAGTTTGTTTCTCAAACATTTCACTGCATACACTCTTCTGATTGTAGCCCCACGCTGCCCACTAAATGCAATTTCTAATGATTTCTAAACTAACTGAATTTTCCTAGTCAAAGAAGCAAGAAAGGAGAGAGACAACCACACCCGGGAATTTTATAGTAAGAAGATTTTTTGGCTCTGCATCATTATTTCAAAGCCTGCCTCAGAATTCAACTTGTGTTGCTGTAAACCACATCCAACCCAGAGTACAGCAAAACAATTGCAAAAATTATGAGTGCTTCCCCCCCCCCTCCAAAATACACAAACGTTTTGATAGGAAACCAAAAAGAAGTTAATCATATCTCGTTTTCTCTTTCAGGATTTTAGAGGGAGGTTATAAAAACAAATCAATCATGGAATTATATGATAATGTTTGGGGGATATTTGTAGAAAAATTGAAAAATGTGTAGGCTGAAAATAAATGATTGCAGATGGGACTTTGTCACTGTCCAAATAAATGTCTCTGTGTAATATTGCATTAAAAAGCACTGTACTGTGCATCATGGAAGGTAATTAGTTACAAACTATACAACAAATCAGTTTAAGGAAAATGCAGCTATCATTAAGCAGCCTGCAAATATTCTGAAGATTTCTGCTTTTATCCTGAAGATAATCACAAGCATACCCTCATTCCCTAGTTAATTTGTTTCAGATACACTGGAAGTGAGGAGGCAAAGGGAGTGGGTTGCCAAACTTGATTTCAACAGCCAGAGCTAGAAGGGCATTTCCGAACCCCAAATAATACAGGAATAGATTTCACCTAATGATGAATAATGATGCTTTTAGTATTTGTTGGTCATTTATTGTTTACCTAATATCTTATATGCACTAATTTGATTTTAACTATTATGTGAAATAAATTTTTAAAAGCATTTCAAAATGCAGATGCTTTTATTTCTGATGCAGCTACTGTAATATTATCTAATATCTAGACCACTGAACTATGCTTCCATGGAGTTTTCTTATGGAAGGCACCCTCCAACTGAGGACGGAGTTAGTTTTATTCAGATTGGATCTTCATCTGAAAGTTCTTATTTATACTACCACAGCCCGTCATGTATTTATTCCATGAAATTGTATCGACTGCCTCATATCAATAGGTAGCACACAAGAGACAGAGGACCTCAGGGTCATGAAACAGAGGGAGAAAAGCCATTCCTGAACGAATACTTAAGAAAACACAGATATTAGACCAAGTATATGGAATAATGCTTTCTTAACAAATCAAGTTATACCTTGCAAAGAGTACTATGGGGTTAATTAGATAAAAGTGGTTGCTTATGGTAAATAAACCCAGAACAGCAGCAGTGTCTGTAGTATTTAGGAAATTCAAGGACCAAATACAAAGGCAATTCTCTTAGCTGATACATGAATGATGATTTCTTTTTCTTTCCAACTAGATTCTTCTTACAGAGCATTATACAATTATGTACAGACTCATATGCAGAACAATTGCACACTGTTATATACTAAGAAGCTCTTTCTTTTCTTTTAAAATTTTTTAATATTTACTTATTTTTGAGAGAGAGGGAGACAGAGTGTGCACAGGGGGAGGGGAAGAGAGGGAGACACAGAATCCGAAGCAGGCTCCAGGCACTGAGCTGTCAGCACAGAGCCTGACGTGGGTCTTGAACTCACAAATAGTGAGATCATGACCTGAACTGAAGACAGATGCTTACCTGACTGAGCCACCCAGGTGCCCCAGAAGTGCTTTCTATGTAAGCTGTAAAACTATGTCAGAATCGAATGTCTCATGTATTGTTATATATTAAATGGTATATATCAAACTTATATTAAAATGTATATTATTCTTATCCCAGAGTCTGAATTTGGTCATTTTAAGTAAACTTACATTTTTTTTCTTCTCTCCATAAATACACAGTTAAGTGTTTTTCCTGATGTTGTCATAGATAGATATTTGGATAGGGTTAAGTCACATATGACAGTGACATTCTGATGCCTGATCGATAACACAAGAGCAATAAGCACCTCTTACTAAATTGTATCAAGGGGATATTTTCTAGGTATTTTATTTAGTATGGCATCTTCAGGACTTGTTCCATTCAATCAGTCAAAACACTGGGTTTCTGGGGCGCCTGGGTCGCTCAGTCGGTTAAGCGTCCGACTTCAGCTCAGGTCATGATCTCACAGTTTGTGGGTTCGAGCCCCGCATCAGGCTCTGTGCTGACAGCCCAGAGCCTGGAGCCTTCTTCAGATTCTCTGTCTCCCTCTTGCTCTCTGCCCTTCACCCGCTTGTGTTCTGTCTCTTTGTGTCTCTCCAGAATAAATAAAAATGTTTTAAAAAGTTAAAAACAAAACAAAACAAATAAATAAAACAACCCACTGGGTTCCTAGCACATGCTCCGCCAATACTGGGAATATAAGACAAAGCTGAGTTCTTCAGAACCTGCATGTGATAAAGAAAGTAACATGAAGCAGCACATAATCAAAGGTTGAATGGAGAAACAGAGTTTGCATGTTCAGAAAGGGTGGGGAGGGCAAAAGGTGCTGGAGCATTTAGGGTCGTAAACAGGAACAGCTCAAAAGATGATCTCAGGGACATCAAAGTGCATGTGTTCATTGTCCAATGTGTTCAATGTGTATATACAGTCCAGCTTTTATAGCTGGTAGAAGTTTCTCAATCTTTTTTCAGAACGAGTTCCATTTTTATAGCTTTGCATGTGCTTCTTTGCATGTGCTAAAGAAATGAAAAGGACAACAAAAAAAATTTTTTTTTCCTACATAGCCTACAAATAGAGAAATGGTTACAACATCTTTTCTGGGTAAATCTTCTAATACCACATTCAAATAAATAACAAAATTAAATAATTTTCCTGATATTTACTTTACAAACCACAACTCTCACTTCTCTTTAGGACCAGAATAGCTGGCAAAGAATCCTACATTACTGCTTAAGTCTTGAGTGGCAGTATTTTCTTTTTCACTTTTGATTTCATCTGGTAACAGCACTTTATGTTTCAGGGTAGTGGGTTCAAATAATTTCTAAATAATATCACAGCATGGCGAAATTACTGGGGAATTGTATTTTGGAAATCTCTATAGATGTATGTAACTACTAAAATATTTAACTGGAAATGGAAGGGTATAAAAAAAAAAAACTTACGAAGTTGAAATATCTGCCAAAAGTTAAAACCAAGAATCCCATCATATTGCAAGCTTCTTACATTTCCTAACAAATCGAACAACCAACAGATGAACCCAGGGATAATACAAACACCAAAAGGGTTGCATCCTCAATATAAAGCACTAAATCCTTTGTTTATGCAGCTGCTAGAACAGAACACTTTGGGGCTAAAAGGATGAATTTCAATCAAGCCAAACTGAACTCTTTGGGGGGGGAGGGAGAATGCCTTACTAATATTTTCTCCTAGAAGAAGAAATTAACAATACAAAAAGGGTAGATCCAAATATTTCTGAAGATCAATCAGTATTTTGCTCTCCTAAAAATATTCTCCATTTCCCACAGGTGGACTTTCCTCCCAATAATTGTCAAATATACATAACATGAAGTAAAGACAGTTTAGTTCTGCTATCTTGTGCTTTGCTCTTCAGATGAGCTAATAATACACAGTAATTTTTTTTTTTCTTTTACCTGAATGCTTTAATAGCAATTCCAGGGAAACACAAATTTCCATTCAATATCTTATACAAACAACATGACCTTTTGTCTATACATTCCTGATTTATGAAAATGTTCTGATTGACTGGAGTTTTCATTTTTGGGAAAGGTGTAACAAATTTCTTCCAAATGCATTATACAGACAGAGAGGATGGTACAAATAAATTTTGAAGGAATAACAATAACAAACACATATCTAATTAGATAAAATGACTTGCTGATGGTGAAATTGGTAGGAGCTAGAGACTTAACTATATAGGCCTCTAGTAAAGGTTTTCTCCTTGGATAACAAGTTATTTAAGTAATTTTTTTTTTTTTTTTTTATTTGTTTATTTTTAATATATGAAATTTACTGTCAAATTGGTTTCCATACAACACCCAGTGCTCATCCCAAAAGGTGCCCTCCTCAATACCCATCACCCACCCTGCCCTCCCTCCCACCCCCCATCAACCCTCAGTTTGTTCTCAGTTTTTAACAGTCTCTTATGCTTTGGCTCTCTCCCACTCTAACCTCTTTTTTTTTTTTTTTCCCTTCCCCTCCCCCATGGGTTTCTGTTACGTTTCTCAGGATCCACATAAGAGTGAAACCATATGGTATCTGTCTTTCTCTGTATGGCTTATTTCACTTAGCATCACACTCTCCAGTTCCATCCACGTTGCTACAAAAGGCCATATTTCATTCTTTCTCATTGCCACGTAGTATTCCATTGTGTATATAAACCACAATTTCTTTATCCATTCATCAGTTGATGGACATTTAGGCTCTTTCCATAATTTGGCGATTGTTGAGAGTGCTGCTATAAACATTGGGGTACAAGTGCCCCTATGCATCAGTACTCCTGTATCCCTTGGATAAATTCCTAGCAGTGCTATTGCTGGGTCATAGGGTAGGTCTATTTTTCATTTTCTGAGGAACCTCCACACTGCTTTCCAGAGCGGCTGCACCAATTTGCATTCCCACCAACAGTGCAAGAGGGTTCCCGTCTCTCCACATCCTCTCCAGCATCTATAGTCTCTTGATTTCTTCATTTTGGCCACTCTGACTGGCGTGAGGTGGTATCTGAGTAATACACAGTAATTTTTGACAATAAACATTTCTTGGAACACTTTCGTTTTGAACTGAAGGAAACCCAACTTGAACAAACTTAGGCCAAAAGGGAAACCTGTTTGTTTGCAGAAATGTACCACCAAAAGTTACATGTGCGGCTGGCTTTAGGGACAATTATAAATAAGAAAAGGGGTATTTTCAGGTTCTCCATCTCACATGGTTAAATTCAGTCTCTCTTCGTGCAAATGTGTTTCTTCTACACTGTGTATATCACGTCTACCTGTTGATTCCATAGTCATAATCTGCCCCTCATCAGTTGAGAACCAGCTCTTGTTTTTTTCCCTTTTGCTGGAAGTATAATTGTCATGTGACATTATATTAGTTTCAGGTATACAACATAATCATTTGGTATTTGTATATATTGTGAAATGATCACCACAGTAAGTCTAGTTAACACCTGTCATCATACCCAGTTCCAAAAATTTTACCTCTCTTAAATTCTAATTTCAAAACTCCTGGAGAAGGTAGTTAAATGGTACATTTTTGGGGACATATACAACTCTTTCTAATTAACGATGGTCAGGGTAGCGATTTATAAAATATTGGCTCTTACTCAAACCACAAGGAGGGGCGCCTGGGTGGCTCAGTCCGTTGAGCGTCTCACTTCAGCTCAGGTCATGATCTCACCACTCGTGAGTTTGAGCCCCGCATAGGGCTCTGTGCTGACAGCTCAGAGCCTGGAGCTTGCTTCAGATTCTGTGTCTCCGTCTCTCTCTGCCCCTTCCCTGCTCGTGTTCTCTTCTCTCTCTCTCAAAAGTAAATAAACATTAAAAAACAAATAAATGAAAAAACCACAAGGAGTATTATTTTAAGTGGGCATAATAATGTCTTTCCACCTTGGAATAATGTAACCTAATGAAATTACAATATGTGAGTGATTTTAAAACCAAAGTAGAAGAACATTATTTAAAATGTACATACTCTGCTTGTAAAATTAAGCTACAAAATGTGAACTGGTATTACATTAAATGTGATGAACAATAAAATAGTTATCAAATGGGTACATTTGCCTTACTATACTGTGTTCCAGACTCATCATTTTACTAATACATCACGTATTTAAAGAATGTGGAGCTTTGAGGAAACAGGATGAAGAGGTCACCAATCAGTACCTCACTTTATCTTTCTTGTTAAATCTTTTATTTATTTTTGAGACACTACAAATGTGGGAGGGGCAGAGAGAGGGGGACAGAGGACCTGAAGCAGGCTCTGTGCTGAGAGCAGTGAGCCTGATGTGGAGCCTGAGCTCAAGAACCGTGAGATCATGACCTGAGTTGAAGCTGGCTGCTCACTGACTCAGCCACCCAGGCGCCCCAGGTAACTTACTTTATCTTGATTAAATCTCAACAGTAAATTCTTTTAAAAATCTTGTAATGTGATAACCTAGCTAGATTTGGAAAGCTAAAGCCATATCTATTCATATAGAAATTATAAAATTAATTACATTTATGTTTCTTCTACTGGGAGATTCTACACTCTTTTGGCTTTCAAACTTCCCTTCTAATGTCAAGAATTTATGTTCCTCTTTTTTGTTTTCTTTAGGAATTTATTCTCTATGGTCTGCAATTCAAAGGTTATTGAGTTATGTGAGTCTCAAATCTGTATCTCCCAGCCCTGAATTCATCATAAATAGGACAACTACCAACTGATCATTTTCTTCCTTTAAAAATGAATGTTCTTTTTAACAAATTTTTAATTATTGTGTGTACGTAAACATGGGCTTTAGGGAGGCGATGACTTTACTGAAATTATTTTTTAACTATGTCTCATGTCTCCAAGGGTAAGGATTTGTTTGTTTGTTTATTTATTTATTTGTTTTAGCTCCAAGAAACACTCATTATATCAAAATGACTCACTATGCCACATGCTGAACAGTACTTAAATATTCAGAACACCATTGAACAAGTATTTATCAAAGGCCACACACGATTCAACATTCTGGGAAATAGCAGTGAATATGACAGACAAGAGATGTATATCTTAGAGAAGAGAAACATAGATTAAACAATAAATAAATATAATGGTAAATAGAGAATGAATTATTAATATATAACTGCAACACATTTTTTAAAAAGTTCTTTAGTTTGGATCTTCAGAGAAAGCCTTAAGGATGTGATCATCAGACTGAGTTCTACATGATAAGAAGAAGCCAACCACAAGTGACTCAGATGGAAATATGCCCAGGAAAAAAAAGGAAGGCTAACACAAAGTTCCTTATTGTGAGATAATAGAAAAATACATATTGGGCTCTGCTCCTGGCTCCTGACATAGAGCTTCTGAAATCTTTGTAATTTCCTAAATGATAAGAGCACTAAGAACATCTTTTGTTATGATATTTGGTCTTTGGCCTTGTCCATGACATAGGAATCCTGAAACTCTTGTCATTTCCTGCATGATAAGAGTGCCTCTGTTCCGATGAGGCAACTTTTGGTGGGCTCCTCAATGAAGGCTTGGCAATGGAAAGACCAAGCCATGATTAGAAGCTTGGAGTTTTCGGCCTCATGAGAGGGGAAAAGAGCTGAAAATGGAGTTAACGATCTATCGTGCCTATTTAATGCCTCCATAAAAATCCCAATAGCATGGGGTTCAGAAAGGTCCCAGGTTGTAAGATACATCCACATCAGGAGGGTGATGTACCCCAACGCCATGGATATAAGCTCCTTTAGGACCCTCCCAGACCTCACCATATGTATCCTTCATCTGGTTGTTTATCTGTATCCTTTGCCATATCCTTTAATAAACTGGTAAACATAACTAAACTTTTCCTCGAGTCAGAGTTGCTCCAGCAAATTAATCAAATCTGAGAAGGGTGTTGTGGTTGTCTTCAATCTGTAGCCAAATCAGACAGAAGTTGTGGATAACCTGGGAACCTAATGCTTGTCATTCGTTTCTTAAGTGGAACGAGATCAGTCTTATGGGACTGAGCTTTTAACCATTGGGATCTGACACCATTTCCAGTTAAAAATTGGGTTAAATTGTAGGACATCCAGCTGGTATTGCAGATAAGTGACTATTGTGAAGAAAAATTTTCACACATTTGGTGATCAGAAGTGTCAGAAGTGAAGTGTTCTGTGTGAGTAGTAAAGGAAACACACCCTTGGATTTGTTTTAGATAAACTTGTTAGATTTGTTAGATTAGATAGATTTGTTAGATAAAGTGATGTGCCAAATATCTCTAAAGCGATATCAGATAACCTTGAATAAGTAAACAAGGTATAATTTATCTAGAACTTTGTAAGTTAGGCAAGCATTTTAAGCCAATGAGAATATGGTTCTGATTTATTATTTATTTTGGCTGCTAAATACATTGTATTGTTGTCATGGGGCAATTGTATTGAGGAAAAATTAGAAGACTAATTAGTTGTCTGGGGAAGAGCGATATCAGCGGTTAGCTGGCTTGTCTCCTTTGCATAGTTTGCAAAGGGTGATCCTTTCATGGCAAGAGTTGACAATAGACAAAGTTATTTGTACAAATGGTGATGATGATGGCGATGATGATGACGATGATACATCCCAACTCCAGGATAGCAAATAAAGTGTGGGCTGAGTTTTCACACACACTCACCCTTTGGCTGGATGCCCTTGTCCGTCGCACAATCCACATAACCACATACTGTGGACATAGTGGTAGTAGTTGGAAGTACTGTGAAGAGAATGGATTCAGAATATATTTTGAAAGTACAGTTGCTATTTGATTGGTTAAAGGTTGAGAGAAGGATATAAATAAAAAACAATATCTAGATTTCTGAGTTGAGGTATTCCGTTGACGTCTACTAACATTGAAAAAAAAATCAACGAAAGCGTTTTGGAGGGTAAAAATTAAAAAAAAAAACAAAACACCAAAGAGCTATATTTTGGCAAAATTGTACAAAATGTCTATTAGAAACGTAAGTGGAGATATGTAGTCATGTGGGAAAACTAATCTGGTGTTCTGGGAAGATGCGCTCACATAATGGTATTTGAAGTCACAGGTTTAGATGAAATCACATAAGGATAGTGACTAAGGTCTAGATGGACAAAGCGGGGGATTCGGAATGAAGCCTTGCAACACGTCAGCACCGAGACTGAATAGGGAAGGCGTCTATCAAAAGAGACAGAGGTGAGCTGAGAGTAAAACTAGGGATTGGAAGGAAGAAAATGTTACCAGAAGGAGATAACTGTGGTTTTGACAATCTTGCAAAGGACAGACTCAGTGGAATAGAAGGCCTGGGAACCCTATCTGAGTGGTGTGAAAGAAGAAGGTAGGTAAGAAAGTGGCAATATTGTCCGCAAGAAAACTGCTTCAGTAAGTTTTGCTTAGCGGGGAGCAGAGATGTGGGCCTATAGCTAGGGTAGGATGGGTGGGGGTGGGGTGTGGAGGTCGATTTGTGTTTGTTCACTTTTAGAAAGGCAAACGGGAATGACTTGTAACAATTGAGAAATTGTATACAGAAAACGGACAGGAAAATATTAGTAGTGAAGCCTCAAGAAGGCAAAACGTCTCCAGAAATCTGTGGGGAAATGATGTTCATAGAATAGGCAGGTTTAATTAGAAAACAAGGGAACATTCAGAGCAGAGTTAGAGCAAAGCAGTGCTTTGCTGTTGACAGGAGGTGCTTTGCAAAGGGCACACTTGCAGGGTTTGGGAGTTAAGAGATTAGCGGAGATTAATGGATGTACAGTGCAGCGTGGGGATGAGAGTTCACCCGATGACGGATGGCAGAGGTGTCTTGGGCCTCTCCAAATGACTAAGGAGACTCAGAAAGTGAAGAATGACAAGATTAACCCCAATCCCTTCTTAAAAGAAGGTGGGTAAACAGTTCAGGCTGGAAAACACAGGGTTGCCACATATCTCTGCTTCCTGTAGATCTTGTTTTTTGATGGCCAGGGCGTGATTAAAACTTCCTCAGAGACCTTCTTCCTTAGGTGGCCTGGGGGCTGAGTCTCAGTTAATGCTTCTTCTTCTTTTTTTTTTTTTTCCTGGGGCTGGGGCATGGTGGCGGGGAGACTAGAGAATGTCTCTGCAGTAGAATGGAGACGTGGTTGCTGGGAAAAAAAAAGACCATGAAAAGAGGATTTGTCAACTAATTGAATAGACAAAGGGGTGACTGAATTAAGTAAATAAATGAATGAATGAATGAATGAATGAATAAATACATAAATAAATAAATACTAATCTTACCCTTTGTAATCGAAGTGTTTCTTTTAGCTAGAAAAATGAGGTTTTTTTTTTAATTTCAGTGATAAATCATCTATTTTCTGCAGCTTTAAAGTACAAAGTTCTAGAATTCCCTACCGCTTTCTAAAATGATATGATTACCCACTTGTAAAAAATACTCTATGAAATTTATCCTTTTCCGAAGAAGAAATTATTTTCTTCTTCTATTCATACCACTAATTATGGCATCATTTCCAATATTCCTCTTCATCCCTACCTTAATTACACAACCTGGTATTATGCAAACTGCTATTTTTGACTAAAAAAATATTGAAACATAAATTACTATTTATTTGCTTCAGGTAGTTTATTTCTATAAATAACAATTAAAATTGTAACTGATTTTAATTTTACATTATTGAAGGTAGTTGAATATAAATTTAAAAATGTTTCTAAGGGCTCCGGGTGGCTCAGTTGGTTAGGCGTCCGACTTCAGCTCAGGTCATGATTGCACAGTTCATGAGTTCGAGCCCCGCATCGGGGTCTGTGCTGACAGCTCAGAGCCTGGAGCTTGCTTCGGATACTATGTCTCCCTCTCTCTCTGCCCCTCTCCCGCTCCTGCTCTGTCTGTCTCTCTGTCTCTCAAAAATAAATAAACATTTAAAAATTTTTTTTAAACGTTTTTTAAAGTTTATTTTATTTTTGAAGGACAGAGACAGATAGAGCAGGAGCGGAAGAGGGGCAGAGAGAGAGGGAGACAGAGAATCCGAAGCAAGCTCCAGGCTCTGAGCTGTTATCACAGAGCACTATGCGGGGCTTGAACTCACAAACTAAAGATCATGACCTGAACAGAAGTCGGATGCTTAGCTGACTGAGCCACCCAGGCACCCCTGAAATAGAATTATTATAGACATTGTGAGTTGTCCTACTCAATGTTCACCTATCAGAATTCAATTTCTGTATTAGTTGGAATTGTTTACTACAAGAAACAAAATGCTGCACCTTAAGTAGTTTAAAGAGATATAGAGATTTTGCTTTTTCATACAACATGAATCTCTTTGAATTGTGTTCTTGAATATTTAGGCTTCACAAATCAGTTTTGTCAGAATTTTCAAAACACTGTTTTTTTTATTGCAAATATCATTTATTCTAAATCTTGTTTGTGTTCTATTGTCCTTGTTTACATACACACATACGACAAAATGTTTTTACCTGAAATAGTTCCTTGAGTAAAGAAAGGTAGTTTCTTTTTTGTCATTTGGAAGTCTTTCAATAAAACTTTCAGATGTTTTAAAATATGAAATAACAATTATATATGTCTTGGAGGTTTCATGGTATGAGTACTCCATTTTGATGCTAATTTGGAAATACAGACCCTTTTTAGCTGTAAGAAAGGCTATTCAGAAAGTCAGTGTTTTAAAACATTATTGAAAATGGAAGTAAAATCCATCAAAGGACTTAAAACATTTATATATTTTGACTACTAATATTTATTTTTAATAATTAACTGGAAGTATAATCTGAGATCAATAATAAAATTTATTGACAAAAACACTGACTATAATATTAAAAAAACAAAAAATTCATTAAAAAGATTGAAAGTCCAAAAGTGGGAAATAATTATAGGTATATTTAAATGAAGGCTTATTTTCATTAAATGCATTAAACCATTACAAGTAATCCTTTAAATAACTTAATGAAACTCTTGTGCTTTAGATCAAGATGGAGTGACAAGGACCGGGCTTATCCTCCTGAAGAAAGCAACTTCAAATAATACACCACAGGTGGAAAAAAAAGTTTTTAGGTAATGGATATCAGGCAGCCAATAATAGTCTGTGAAAGAGAGAAAATAAACAGGTAAGCCCTACAGTTATCTTAGCTTACTGTCAAGAAAGAATTTCCAGGCCACATGGTAAGGAAGGGGAATCAAGGCAGAGACTGGCTAGCCTTCTGAGGTGAAAGACAGAATCGGCAGTCCAAGGAAACCAAAGTGGTTATAGTTTTGTGGACAGCATACTTAAGAGGGGAGAACTGCAAAGAGAGAGCCCCAGATATCTTTAGACTTCAGCTGAATACTGAAAAGCACATATATGCGAGGAAAATACCTGAGTCTGAGGAAAGACTCATGTGAAAGCATTGGAGAGAATAACCTTCAAAACTCACAAATGACTGAAAATTGTCTTCCCATCAACCAGAGTGGAAAAGACCTATCATTCGTAAGACATCAGAGTATTCAGAAAGATATCACCTAAGTAGCAGGACAAAATTATCCTTAGACTAACTGAGGCATTAACTAATGACTGCTGTGATCCTACCCAACAAGCCTTAAAAAAAAAAAGGTTCAAAAGGATCAAATTTTCTCCACGGGACTTAACTTCATCTCATAACAAAGCTAAAAAATGTTTATAGGAAATGTATGTTTATGAATATATACACTCAACAACATAAAATTCATAAGAAAAAAATCACCAGACATGAAAACAAGCAGAAAAATACCACCTATAAGGAGAGTAAAAATCAACCTAGAAATACATTACATAAAAGCATTAGTCGGCATGGACATTAAAACGTTAATGTAATTATATTCAACATGTTTAAGGAGGCAGATGGAAGATTGAGGGCGGTGAGCAGCAAAACAGAAGACATAAAAAAAGACTCAAATCACATTCTAGAGAAGAAAACTATAATGTCTGCAATAAAAAAATGCAACTAATATAATTAACAGTGTATTAAACCTTTCAAAAACAAAACAAAACAAAACAAAACAAAAGTGAAGCTGAAGATGTGGAAACAGAATCTATACAAAATGAGAGACAAAACTGACTGGGAAAACTATGAAAATGGCATCAGAAGATGACTTCAAGCATCCTAACATAACTATAATTGAAGTGACTGAAGAGGAGAGAAGAGCGAATACGTTCAATGAACTCAAAGAACGTGAAACATGAAGAAAACTTACGCCAAGGTGTGATGCCATATTCACACTGCTTAAAATTGGCTGGTGTGTTGGGGGCACATTATATGAAAGGGGAAAAGGAAAAAATAACAGCAAAAGTGCAAGAAAAAAAATCCAGGACAGGAGGAGGCAGGATAACATTCTTTTAAAGTACTACAATGAACAAACAAAACTATAAGGCAACCTCTAATAAATAAAATAAAATAGTTATATGTTTATTCTATGTATTATAAAAATACAAGTTATAATTAATAAGAATAATGGAGATTAAACGAATTATAAAAAGTTTTCAACCTCATAGAAAGCAGGGAGAGAACAAATAAAAACAGATGGTGCAGGGGCGCCTGGGTGGCTCAGTCGGTTGAGCAACTGACTTCGGCTCAGGTCATGATCTCGGGGTCTGTGAGTTCGAGCCCTGCATCGGGCTCCGTGCTGACAGCTCAGAGCCTGGAGACTGCTTCAGATTCTGTGTCTCCCTCTCTGTCTGCCCCTCACCCGCTCATGCTCTGTCTCTCTCTCTCTCTCTCTCTGTCAAAAATAAATAAAACATTAAAAAAAAAAAACCCAGATGGTGCAATAGAAACAAATAACAAAACAGTACATATAAGCCCATTTTTTCAGTAATTACATTAAAAACAAATGGTTTAAATACCTCAATGAAAAGATAGAGAGATAGAGATAGGATTTAAAAAGCAATATCCACGTATTTGCTATCTACAAAAACAAACAAACAAAAAAACAACACTTCAAATATAAATGCATAGATAGGTTAAAAGTAAAAGAATGGGAGATTATATCTATATCTATATATCCATATCTATATCTCTATATATGTAAATCTATCTATATAATTGATCCAAAGAAGGTAGGAATACCTGTATTAATAGCAGACAAAATAGATTTCTTATCAAAGAATATTACTAGGGATAAAGAATATCATTTCATAGCAATAAATCTGACAATCCACAATAATTATTAAAATAAAACAAAGCTGCAAAATATATGAAACTGATAGAACTATAAAGAGAAATGGGCAAATCTACAATTATAGCTCAGGATTTCAACACCTTTTCACAGTATAAAATACCTTGCAATGCTCCTTTCACAATAATTGTTATAATAACCAGACGAAATCAGTAAGGATTTGGGACTAGAAAAATGCTAGCAACCGACATGACCTAATTGGCAGTTATAGAACACATCACCCAACAACAGCAGAAAACATATTCAACACTTACTCGAGTGTTCAAAAATAGATTCACAGAAACACAGTCAGTTGATTTCAACAAAAGTACAAAGTTAATTCAATGGATAAAGAATAGTCTTTTCAACCAATCGTGTTAGAAAAATTAGATATCTCTATGCAAGACAAAAACAAAAATAAAAGCCCTTCAGTCTATATTTCATACCATATGCAGAAATTAACTCAAAACCAAGAACTAAGTGTAAGACCTAGAACTAACACATTTTTGGCAGAAAATATGTGAGAAAATATTTGTGATTTTGGATTAGGCAAAGATTTCTTAGTGACAGCACTGAAATTGTGATAGTGACAGCAAATTGGTAAGTTACACTTCATTAAAATTAGGAATTTCTGCTCTTCGTCTTCTTCTTTTTTTTAAAATGTGTATTCATTTTTGAGAGAGAGAAAGAGAAACAGTATGTGAGTGGAGTTGGGGCAGAGAGAGGGAGACACAATCTGAAGCAGGCTCCGGGCTTTGAGCTGTCAGCACAGGGCCTGATACAGGGCTTGAAGTCATGAACCATGAGATCATGACGTAAGCCGAAGTCAGATGCTTAACCAACTGAGCCACCCAAGTGCCCCCAAAATTTCTGCTCTTCAAAAGACATGGTTAAGAGAATAAAAAGACAAGACATAGTATGGCAGAAGATATTTTCTAATTATATTTTCCAACTATATATGTGATCATTTGTATCCAGGATATATAATAAGTTCTCCAGAAGCAATAATAAGAAAACAGACCTTTTTTATTTTACTTACAATAAAAATATTCATGTAGATCATTTGAATTAACACCTCCAAAGAAAATAAATGGATGGCAAATAAACACAAACACACGAAAAGATGTTCGACATTGTTAGTTGTTAGGAAAATGAAAGCTGTTATGAAATATTACTACACACCTATTAAAATGTCAAAAAGTTCAGTCATACAACAAAGGGTTCATATTGTATGGTTCCATTTACATAATAATTACAAGTAATGCAAGCTAATTTATAGTCACAGAAAGCGTATCGGTAGTAATTTGAGGATGGATGTAAGACTTGACATGTGGACAGGGACCAAGGAGGATTTACAAAACAGCATGAGAAAATTTTGATGATGCATATGCTGTATCTTCACTGTCTTTATGGTTTTGTAGTTATATCATGTATCAAAATTCATCAGAGTATACACTTTAAATATTTGCAGTTTATTGAATGTTAATTATACTATAAAAATGGAAAGAAGCTTAATGTTTTATGTTAATGTGTAGTGAAAATAATATGATACAGATTTCTTTATGCTAACTAGAAGCAAATATTCTCAAACATTAACTCAGCCTTACATTACAATAATGTAATGTTTTTTAAAAAGTTTTTTTTTTCTGTCCATGAATGCATTATGTAAATGTTATAAGATGAGAATTTATTTCACTTATAATCAAGACAAACATGTTATGGAAAAGGGATGTTAAGTCTCATCCACATCTGTAACTAAAGATGTTCTCTCTCCTCTATTCTTAAATCATGTTCTTTTCTTCATTGAGCGGAATCTATGAGTCTTATTTTGTTGTTGTTGTTTGTTCTGTTCTGTTTTTAAATCTTCCATTATCACTGTCGACTAGTTTTCTATCCCTTAAAAAAACAGAAGCTGAAAAGTCTATTAGAGGCCCACACAGTCACTAAAATCATCATTGACATGAGACAGTCTGGACCTTGATAAATTAGAAAGTTGGCAGAATGTTCTAAATATCAACTATAGTGAATGCATGTTATATTGGGCCTGAATTAACAATAAAATATTTAAAAGTCTGTCAATTTGGATTTGTCAACAATGTGACAGATTATTTGGCCTTGTGAAGAAAATAAGCATTGGGGTGCCTAGGTGGCTCAGTCAGTAAGCGTCTGACTTTGGCTCAGGTCATGATCTCATGACTCTAGAGTTCAAGCCCTGTGTAGGGTTCTGTGCTGACAGCTCAGAGCCTGGATCCTGCTTCAGATTCTATGTCTCCCTCTCTCTCTGTCCCTCCCCCACTTGTGCTCTGTCTCTCTCTCTCTCTTAAAAATAAATAAACATTAAAAAATATTTATAAAAAAAGAAATAAGCATCAAAACACCTGCAAAACTCATTTCTAGCAAAGATTGTCAGATAAATGAGGAATTGTTCTAATATCACTGCAAAATTTTTGGAAAGTTAAGTGTTGGCCATGGCTTTCAAATATATTTTAAATGGTGTTCATTCTAAACTCATAATTTTTCTTTCTTTAAGAGAAAAATAAACACTGTTTGAATTAAGGAAATGATAGCTAAGATACATTTTAGTTTGCATTTTTACTCACTTTAAGAAAATTCATTCAGTTTAGTAAAGATGAAAAGTTTTTTTTTTTTTTTTTTTTAACGTTTATTTATTTTTGAGACAGAGAGAGACACAACATGAACAGGGGAGGGGCAGAGAGAGGGGGAAACACAGAATCGGAAGCAGGCTCCAGGCTCTGAGCCATCAGCCCAGAGCCCGACGCGGGGCTCGAACCCGTGGACCGCGAGATCGTGACCTGAGCCGAAGTCGGACGCTTAACCGACTGAGCCACCCAGGCGCCCCAGAAGTTTTGTTTTTTTAAATGACCATTATCATCAAAGTATTTAACAATCTTGTGCAAATTTTTATTTCCAAAAAACCTGTTAATTTGCAAAGAAAAAATATAAAGATAATTAAAAAAATATTTGAGTCAAAATTAATAAGAAAAATATTAGAGGAGTAAATAGAATATATACATGGCCACATAATTTATAGAAGTTCCTCAAGAAAGGAACAATTCTTATTCAGTGCAGTCAGTATAATCACTGCCTGGTCCATGGTGAGTTCACTACAGATGATGCTAAATAAATAGTTATAAAAATATGGTCTTGATTTTAATTTCAATATTTTTCAGTGATGCAGTGTTTTACCTAAGTCAATCATAGCCCTTAAGGAATAAAACCTTCCAAGTAAATTTAAAGAGAAAACAAAATCTCTTCCAGTAAAATTTACAGAACAAAGAGTAAATGCTTGACCTAGCCAGTATAACATGTGGGTCAGAAAGTCTTCATAGGCAAAAGCCTCAGCAGGAATTAAGAAAAAAAACAATGCTGTATACGATTCTGTTGGCTTTGCTAATCCAAGGTCCAACATTCATCTCCTCAAAGGGATACGGAAACTGTAGCTTATTCTGAGTGAGAATTCATAAAATGCATAATTCTGCATGATTGGTTAAAAACTGTCTGCACTTTCTCCTTTCCAAATAAGTAACTCAAAGCAATGAAAGCCCTATGCCCTCTTTTACCGCAAGACTCAAAAGACCTTCCCTTCTAGGAATGAAGTTCTCCTGACAAGTCTATGTTAGGCAGATGATTGGACCATGACTTGAAATCATGTGCAAAATTTCAAGGAAAAGACTTGGTAAAACTACCGGAGAAAAATAACAAGCCAAAAAAAGAAACACCTTCAGCAAATCAACAAAATGCATGCTTTCTCAAACTCTTTTGAATGTAAATTGTCTTGTATTTAAAACATAAAAATCGAAACCATCGGTTTTTCACTTATGCCATAGTATTTATTTTTTTTTAAAAGTGATCTCTCCACTAAAACAATCCTTTTCAAAAATAATTTACAACCGTCCTACTTAAAATGCAGAAAAACTCAAAAATGTATTATTTATTAAGAAATATGGGGTACAAGATTCTGTGTAGCTGTCAGAATGAGATGTTAGTTTTAAAAACTTTTCGTCTTTTCCAAGGGTTTGAATTTTTGTCTTTTAAATAGATAGTAAGTGCATATTTCTGAAAATTTGAAAAACAAGTTCCATAAGGTTTTGAGGTTTACATAAAAATCCAAGTATATTATATGAGTAGCAGGGGCAGTCTTGACTAGATCAACACCAGGATTTAGTTAGCCTGCTTGGAGTTTTGTACATCTGTGTCAATAGCTGACTGACCCTGCAGTCCAGTTTTACCAGAAGATCATAAACTTATTTTTTTGTCTATATTCAAGTTCATTTTAATATTGAATATTAAAATGATTTACCTTTAGGTTCTGCTTTAGGCAATGACCAAGCAAATTGTATTTGACCACCCCTCCTCCAGATGACAAGTATAAACTGTTTACAAAATAGAAAAAACAGTGGAGAGCACCCATAAGCTGACAGCAAGGGAAATAAATAATTTGGAATAGGTGACTTTATTCTGTGTGCCTGTATATGTATGTGCGTGTTTATTTTACAGCTTTTGCTAAGGAGATGTCTCATCTGTACCATGCAGTTCCCCTAGAACTCCGAGGGGAAACTTAAGTCTTTTTTGACTTTAACACTCAAATATTTTAGTTTGAGGCAGTCACAAGCACTGGAAAATGAGGAAGGAATCCTAGAAATAAGAGAAATGAAACAGAGAGTCTCAATTCTCCTATAAACCCGGCCAACGTTTCTGGCCTGTCTCTGGAATTACACATAAGTTCATGAAACAGACTCTGAACAGTCAGCCAAAGCTGAAAGCACTGGGCTGATATTTTAGTATGTGCCCCAAAGATGGAACTGTAGTTTGATTCCAACAAAGTTAAATGTTTCATACAACAAACAATCTACTTGGGAAGAGTATAACAGAATGTACAACAATGTCCATAATGCAATTAAAAAATTGCTTGACCTATAACCTATGACGAAATAGCAAAGTGTGACCCATTCTCAAAGAAAAAGATAATAAATATAAATGTATCTTGATATGAACCAAATAACAGAATTAACCAAAAAAGGATATAAAAGAAAATAAGTCGGTAATAGGTGAAAGCATGGAAAATCTCAGCAGAGAAATAGAAACTATAAAAAAAAAAAAAAAAAAACAAAAAACAACTAAATAGAAATTCCAGAAGTGAAAAATACAATATGTGAAAAAAAATTCACCAGGTACATTTAACTGAAGAATAGAAATAGCAAAGGGAAGAGTTTGGAAACTTAAATATATGGCAAAAGAATGTAATCAATCAATCAATCCAAAAAATAGAGGGAATAGAAAAAAGAGTTAAAAAATAAAAAGAGCCTCGAGAGCTGTTAGAAAATACCAAAAGGCCTATCCCATAAGAAGAGGAAAAAGATAATCAGTAACAAAATGTAAATACTTAAAGAAGTGATGGCTGACAGATTTTTAAATGTGGTAAAGTATGTACCTTTACACGTACAAAATTTTCAATGAAACAGAAGTAAGATAGCAAACAACCATGCCTAAATGCATAGTAATCAAACTGAGGCCAACAAAATATAAGGAGAATATTTTCATTTTTATTTATTTATTTATTTATTTATTTATTTATTATTTATTTATTTATTTTAGTTTTTTTAAGGTTTATTTATTTATTTGGAGGAAGAGAGAGCGCGCAGGGGAAGGGCAGAGGGAGAAGGAGACAGATCCAGTCCCAAGCAGTCTTGGCACTAACAGTGAGGAGCCCATTGTGGGATGGGAAGGCGGGGTGGGGGGGTGGGGGTGGAGAGAGAATCTTTGTTATTCCCCTATTTTACAGTGTATGAACCATTATGAGTCTGTGTGGACCTGTCCACTCTCGGTCCAAGTTAGGTAAAGAATATTCGGTATTTTTAACATGAGCACTACCTCTTTCAGGATTGCACACACATCCTTCTACTGTAAGCATTAATGGTTCATTTGTAGGCATGAATGTTCACCTTCTCAGATAAGATATTACAGCTCTCCCACAGATACATACCAACTAAAAGAGAAAAAATTGTACACGGATATGTTTCTCATTTGTATGCTTTTCCTCCTCCCTGCTGCCATGCTTCTTCACACCGCCTTGGAATAGAAGCACACTTGAGCGGTCACATCACTATCTGAGGAACCAGTTGTCTTTATCTGCATTAATCGAGGAACCAGATTAAAGCTTGTACTTATAAGCAGTGATAGAAGAAACCCACGATGAGATGATAATTATAATCTTGCTAAAATGGAAATAATATAATAACAAATGCTTTGTAAAAAAGACCTATTATTGATCAACACTCAAATCCTGACCATGGTCTTTTAATCCACTGTTTCACCTTCTTAGTAAACATTAGAGAACTATTGATCATCTAATTTCTCCCAATCTTTATGGAGATACTTAAGTAAAGATGTGATGCCATAATGGCAGCTTGTCTCATCCCAGACTTATAAGTATTTCAGGCTATTGGCAAGCTTACTGAGTGAAAGGAATCTTAACTTGATAAGGCACAATTCAATAATTAGTAAATTGTATCCCTCTCTGTGCCTGTCCTTAGTATGGTAACTTCTATTAATACACCTGTTTGTAGTTCTTACCAAAAGCCAAATACTGTGTAAGTGTTAAGGACTGCAATTCTGTGTAAGATGAAGTCTTTGACTTCAACAAATTCAGTATCCATAGGGGAACAGAAAGATGTGATGAACACAATATAGTATTAATGAGGTAAAAGTGTACAGAAGGGGAAGTTCAGGAAAAAATGAGAACCAGTTATCTATTAAGAACTGTAGTAGATGCTATGCAATCAAATTCTATAAGTTTAGCACTTGCTAAATTATAGGAGAAATAATAGAATTAGAGGACACTTAACTTTGTTACCTATGGCTGTGCAAAACCTAAGGGATACATTACTACAGTGTTAAATAAGGAGCGTTGTCAAACATCATTACATTTTTGCTAGGTGGTAAGATTTCTTACTTAGCTTAAGACTTAGACATCTAGGGGCATTTGGGTGGCTCAGTTGGTTAAGTGTCTGACTCTTGATTTCAGCTCAGGTCGTGATCTCAGGGTTCTGAGTTCAAGCCCCACATTGGGCTCCGTGTTAGGCTCCACGTTGGGGTCTGCACTGGGCCTGAAGTCTACTTTAAAAAAAAAAAAAAAAGACTTAGATATCTAGGTTTTAGTCCTGCTTCTGTGACACACACTAATTGTGAGATTTGAGTGTTAATTTCCTCAAGAATATACTGAGGGAGTTCCATTAATTAATTAATTTCATCAATTAACCTTTGAATTCCAATATGCTGATAAATAATTAAGTAATAAATTAGTAAATAATACATTTGTTGATTCTCATTCCATTTAAACTCCATACTATTCCTGAGGGCATTCTACTTATCTAAACATTGCCAAAATTACTATATCATCCTCAGAATTAAATTTAATTATTAACATCATTCAATAGTTAGCAATTGTTCCCATCCATGAATCCTTGAAACTCTTGAGTTTTTTTTTTAATTTGCATATTTGCAATCACAGTATCAAAAACCTTAAAAAATCATGACTGTTAGTTTTTGAATGCAGAATAAAGTATAAACGAGTAGTGTAATAAATAGTAAAAAAAATTGTATTTTTAAATACTTTGTATATTTGTTACCATCTCCGTTTGCATCAAATTTGAAAACCTACCTCTAATATATGAAAACCATAGACTTTCTGCCTGTATGGAAATTTTTTTTTTTTAAAGTATGGGCTAACGTTTTTATGCTTGCAGTAAAATTAATTATTAAAAACTCGGATGGTGACATTTTATGTTGTAGATAAGGAATGTCAATAAACCTGGTCTAAAATTTTGCATTGGTTTAACACTTTTATTTTATGTTTTCAGTTTCTCACTGTTCCTTTGCGATAGATAGACACATCATAGATGATAGATGATAGATAGATAGATAGATAGATAACAGAAATAGGAACTTCCTTATTTTAATTCCTTTTTTTTAAATTTCATTTTAAACTCTATGCCCAACATGGGGCTCATACTCATGATCCTGGGATCAAGAGTCGCATGTTCCAATGACTGAGCCAGCCAGGTGCCCCAAGATAGAAACTTTCAAAGAAAAAAAATTCTGGCATTAGTTTCAATAATTATATATGCCTCAATTATATTTTTATATTAATAGTAGTAATTTCTTTAGAACAGATTTCTCATTTGGGAGTTATCCTAATAATGCTCAATTATCTTACATTAAATAAGGAAATCTTTATGTGCTTTTTGAAATAATAATTAATCTTTGTCCATATAATTAACTATAATGTTCATGTAAAGTAGAGAAATAAATTTACCATTGAAATTTTGCTTATATTTTCTATAAGAAAAGTCATATAAATATTTCATTTCTCCAAAAAAAAATTCAGGTCGTTAGAATCACATATTCTTTATGTTGATGGAGAACAAAGTGATACAAAACATACATTGCTTTTTTGGTTTCTATCCTTTGAGAACTCAGCCATTTTGAGTTACTGTTCCTGATTTGTATCACTTTAGAAAATATTTTGAACAGAGGCGCCTGCGTGGCTCAGTTGGTTAAGCATCTGACTCTTGATTTTGGCTCAGGTCATGATCTCACAGTTGGTGAGTTCAGAGCCCCGTGTTAGGCTCCATGCTGACAGCTTGGAGACTGCTTAGGATTCTCTCTCTCTCTCCTTCTCTCTCTGCCCCTCCCTTGGTTATGCACTCTCTCTCTCTCTCTCTCTCAAAATAAAAACATAAACTTAAAGAAAAAAAAAGAAAATATTTTGATAAATATCTTTGCCACTCTCATTCATTGCTTGTTTGTCTCCTTAGTTGCTCAGCCTGGCATTCATTATTTTTTTAAATCTTTGGTTTTAAATTTGGATATACTTACAGAGGCACATATAACACAGAGAAATCTTTTGTACATTTTACCCAATTTCTCAATGATAACATCTTGAAATCTGTAGTACAATATCACACCTAGAATTTTGACAGTGATAAAGTCAAAGTACAGAACATCTGTATCTCCAGGAAGATCATTCATGTTGCCCTTTCACAGCCATGCCCACATCCCTCTCACCCTCAACTCTTCTATTTCTCTAATTTTAGCATTTCAAAGATATTCTATAAATGGAATCATGTCATTTATAACTTTTTGGAATATACTTTTCTCATGCAGTATAATTCTATGGAGATTCATCCAGGTTATTGTATACATCAATAGTTTGTTCCTTTCTGTTGCTGAGTCATATTTCATGGTATAGTTAGTATACCACAATTTGTTTAATTATTCACTTGTTGAAGGACATCTGAATTGTTTTCAGTTTTTGGCTCTTTTTAGTAAGAGCCACAGTCAAGTTCCACTCAATTCCTACTTTTTTTTGTTGTTTCTGATAGTTTTTATCATGTGTAGGAGTGAATTTTGTAAAATGCTTTTCCTATATGAATCGATCATGCAATTTGTCTTTTTTAGTGTGTTGACATTTTGCATTATATTGCTTAAGTTTCAAATATTGAAACAGCCTTTCATTACTGGAATAAATACCACTGATAATGGTATGTAATGCTTCATATATACTGCTGAGTCTTATTTGCTCATATTTTGGTGAGAATTTTTGCATCAATATTTATGATGGATATTGATCTGTAGTATTATTCATTTTTGTTCTGTCTCAAGACAAAATTGAGAAATGTTCCTCCCTCTTCTATTTTCTGGAAGTTATCCTGTAGAATAGGTGTTAATTCAAAAAAAAATTGCATTGCTCTATCTAGTATAATCATCCAGCCTGAGTTACTTTTTTATAGTTCACAAATTGCAAATGCAATTACTGTATTGGTTATGTGGCTATTCAAATTATCTGTTTCAAAGTGGGTGGGTTTATCAGTTTGTTTTTTTCAAGGAATTAATCCATTTCATCTAAATTGTCATATCTATGGGTTAGGAGTTGTACATAGTATTTCTTTAATATTGTTTTGATATCTGCAGTTTCTATAATGATATTTCTGGTTTCATTTCTAATATTGATAATTTGTGTCTTCCCTCTTTTTTGTCAGTTTCACCAGAGGTTTGTTTATTTCATTGATCTTTTCAAATAACTTGTTTTTTGTTTCACTGATTTTTTTTTTACTGTTTTCTGACTTCACTGTCATTGATTTTTGCTCTTCATTTCTTTTCTTCTTGATTTGGGTTTCTTTTATTCTTCTTTCTCTAGTTTCTTGATGTGGGAGATTATATTATTGATTTGAGGCTTTTATTCTTTTCTAATGTATACATTTAATAGTACAATTTGCCATCTAAGCACTATTTTAGCTGTGCCCTATACATTCTGATATGCAGTATTTTCATTTTCACTCAGTTCAATGTATTTTTAAAAATTTTGGATGCAAAACTCCCTGTCATTTAAATTATATTTCCTCTGTAGGTTGCTTCTCTCTCTCTGCTATTAAAATACATTCTTTGTCTTTAGTTTTAGAAATTTGATTCTGCTGTGTTTTGGGGTGGATTTCTTTGAATTTATACTCTTTGAGGTTTGCTTATCTTCTTGAATCTCCTAGGTTGATGCATTTTGCCAGATTTGATAGGTTTTCAACCATTATTTCTTTAAGCACTTCTTCAGTGTCACCCTCTTTTACCTTTCCTTCTAGAACTTCAATGACAGATATTAGATTTTGTTATACGCACACAGGTCCCTGAGGCTCTATTCATCTTGTTTTCAGAGTCTATTTTCTCTCCATTGTTAAATTGAATAATTTATAATGTCCTTTTTCAATCCACCAATTCTTTCTTTTGCCCCCTGTATTCTGCTGCTGAATCCATCCATCTATGGAATTTTTTATTTATTTTATATTTCTTTTCTAAATGTACTATTTGATTCTTCCTTATATATTGTATTTCTTTGCCGAGACTCTATTTTTTCCTTTGCTTCAAATGTGTCTGTAATTTCTCATTGAAGCATATTATTATAGATGCTTTAAAATATTTGCCTTGTTTATTGTATCTATCTATGTATTTATTATGTTTATTTATTTTTGAGACAGAGAGAAACAGAGCATGAGTCGGGGAGGGGCAGAGAGAGACACACACACAGAATCTGAAGCAGGCTCCAGGCTCTAAGCTGTCAGCACAGAGCCTGACGTAGGGCTCGAGCCCATGAACTGTAAGATCGTGACCTGAGCCAAAGTTAGACGCTTAACCAACTGAGCCACCCAGGTGCTCCAATATTTGCCCTATTTCTATCATCTCTGTCCTTTTAGTGTTGACATATTTTGATTATATCCTTGTTTTTCCTTCAGTCTGATCTTCCTAGCTCTTGGTATGCTAAGTGATTTTATAGTAAAACCTGGACATTTTCCATATTATGTTATGGAGCTCTGACTCTTATTTAAGCCTTATTTCCCCCTGGTTGGGAAGAGAGCAGGAATGACTTGTTATCGCTCATCGTGTGGCTTCCACTGATGCCACAGAAGGCAGTGGTGAAAGTCCTAACTTTCTACTTTCTCACTGGATATAGGACCTGCCTGAGCATAATCCATTGGGAATGGGGAGAGTTGTGCCATAACTTCTGGGTGAAGGTGGAAATACAGGTATCCGCTCTCCCACCATGGTCTCTGTTGATACTGGTAGTAGATTGGGAAGGGGGTTCTTTCCATCTAATAGGTTGGGACTCAGTTTCCTACTCATGGTACCTGAGTTCCCTCCAAAGCCTTTTCTGACACCAACCCTTGAAGGGGTTGGGGTGTCTCAATACAGTCTGGTGAGGGTTGATATCTAGGTTGCCCGTGTGGCCTTTGCTGGTGTAAGTGGGACTGAAGCCACATCCTTTTTTTTCCCTGTGATGTTCGGTGGGAGTACAGCAGTTATTATCAAAAAGTGTCTATCTTCCCATGTTGTTCCTTCCCTGATCTTTTGGCTAGAGAAATCAGTCTTTTGTTCCTTTTCTTAAAATCATCTACTTGCTTTGGCATTTCCAGTTTGCTAGTTCCTCCACGTCCAGCTCTGGGCTGTATGAAGCACAAAGACATTCAGGAAACCCATCATTGTGTCCCAAGGTCTTCAGGTCCCGAGTTGGCCTGCCATCTTCTCTCCAACTTTTAAAATATTCTTATGCTTGTTATAAAAATTATGTATTGTATATATACAAATATATATGTATTATATATATATATATATATATATATATATATATATATGTATTATAGTGTCCAACCTTTTTGTTCTATGTAGTGGAATGAATAGAAAAAAAAGGTACATCTATTCCATATTCCCACAACCAGAAGTTCCTCCTAATACTTTTAGACTTGAGATGTACTCTACTCTCAGTATTTGTTAATTCACAAATACAAAACTTTAAAATTAGAAAAAAAAAATCTGTTGTAGGCATACATACAGGTATGTTTGCCCTCATTTCATATTTAAGCCCACGGGCATAGCATTAGCAAGTTAATTTCAGAGTTAGAAAGAGATGCTGGGCATCCTCTTCTCCCTCTTGGGTTGTGCCTTACAGCACAGTGTATACAGTACTAATTCATTAAAAAAAGCATCTATAAAAATATAAGCTCTATGAAGTCAGATACCTCACAGCCTGTTCACTTCTGAATGTCTAGCACCAAAACCAGTTCCTGAAACATGCTAGAAGTTCAACAGATATTTGTCAAATGAGTAAAGAAAGTGTGCTGGGTACTCTATTAAGCATTTTATATATGTTGTCTCATTTAAACCTTCTAAAGTGGTATCAGATATCTCCATTTTAAAGGTTCTGGAAATAAAGGTTTAAAGAGGTTCCAACAACTTGAACCACCAAAGGTAAGTGATGGGACAAGGCTCAAATCTTTGTCTACTACAAAATCTGTGTTCCTTCTACTAGTCCCAGACTGCTTCTCACAGAGAGAAAGAAAAGAAAGGTCCTCAGTTTTTACAATGTTCTCCTTTAAAATTTTCCTGCTCCTCACAGCTAGGACAGATGGGCCCACCACTAAACCATAGGAGCATGTGCTGTTTTCTGAAAACAAACAAAACAAAACAAAACAAAACAAAACACCTAAAGAAACAAACAAAATCCCAAAGTCATTGCCTTTGTGATATCCTCTATTCATTGGTGAAGCAAAGTAACAACTGGTGCATAAACACTGAAATGGCTATAAGACAACAAAAGGGATCAAGAAAGGTAGCATGGTGCATGGATAATTCACTATCTGCATCAAAAAGTAAGATAAGGGCCTACAAGCCTCAGAAAATAAACACTGTTTTACATATGACTACCTGGGATTTAGGATGGAATTCTATTGAATGGTGGTCACTAAATCACTTCTGAATTATTCTAGCCGATTTTTTTTCCAGGGTTTAACTCTGTCTTCATTGTATTTAACTCTCATCTCCGCACCCACCCCCACCCCCTTTTTATGACTGCTAAACAGATCAGTTGAACGTCACTAATACCCTCTGGCATGGATGTGTGCATGATGGAAGTGGGAATAAGAGAGCTGCATGAAGTTCATCTAGCTTATCCATCACTTCCAAGTCCAAAACCTCACCAAGGTTTCCAGCAGCCCACGTGACAGCTGTATCTAACTCCAGATCCAACCAGTGCTTTGTGTCAACTAATATAATCCCTTCAGTACAGTTTATGTGAGTTTACATTACCGCACCAGTAGCAGACAAAAGCGCATTCTCTGCCAACAGTCAACATTTGAGGTGACCTGGGTCACAGATAAAAGATGCTCTCCTGTTCAATGGTTACATTTTCAAGATAGCATTCATTTCACAAACAAAATTACGAATTGAAGATTAATCATTTCTTCTGGGATAGCCGGTAAAATTTGGGCCTTCCTACTAAAACGTTAGATCTAAAAGATGAATGTTTGGCAACATGTGTTTTAAAAAGTTGTCTTTTATGATTTATTTGCCTTCGAGGACTTATGAATAACACCAGGGCAAATTGTTTTCTGTGTGATTTAAAAATCATTGGTATGCAAATAGGGTATAATCTGAATTTAGCCAAGCAAGATGAGGTGATGCTCATTAATCAAAGTAGATTGTGAAAATTTGGCAGAGATCGCTGGAGTTCGTCTTGGTACTGTGAGAACTTTTAGTACCGTATCTTGTTTTTATCTTTTCCCTTAATTGTAGACAATGCAAACAATTATACTTTTATATGTCCTTAGTCTGATTATAGTCAAAGATTTAATTTCCTGCTATTTTCACCCTCCTTTATTCTGCTTTAGTCATCTCGTCTCCTTATTGTTGGCAAATACTCCATGCACACTATCACCCTAGTGCCTTTGCGCTGCTGCTCTCTCTGACAGAATATTTTTCTCCAGATATTCATAGGGTCCCCTCTCTTCAGGTCTGTGCTCACATGTTGCAATATAAGCCAAGACTTTCCTGAGCACCCTTTTTAAAATAGGAAGCCCTACTTTCACTAGCTGGTCCTCCTAATCTCTTTTGTATTGCTTTATCTTACTCCATTGCTTTTGTAATATACTCTGTATTCATTGGCACATTTATTTATATTCTCTTCCCATGTTCTACTTACCAAATGCGAAGCATATTACTCCAAAATGATGCTTTCAAATACAGTAAGAGTCATTTGTTTTGCTCAGAATCTGAAGGTTGACTGGGGTTAGCTTCTGGGTTCTCTATCAGAATCTCCCATGCAGTGACACAGTTACCAGGTGGCTGGGGCTCAAAATCACTCTTGCATTTCCCACACCTGAAGACCCGAACACCTTGGAGCTAGGCGCACCAGGACTCCTCAGCCATTCCACTAAATCCATGTGTGCTCTCTCCCTTGCCTGGCAGTGTGAGGTTAGCCAAGAATCTTCTATGGAGACTCAGGATTCCAAAGTAAGTGGGGAGAGAAGTTAGTTGGCCTTTTATGAATTTGTTTTAAATCTCGCACAGCACATAACTCCTGCAGAATTTTATTCAGTGAGTTACAAAACCCAGCCCAGTTTCCAACGGAAAGGAAAGAAACACCAGCTCTTGATGCGGGTCTGGCGAAGGTCTACAAGAGCAGCAGGGACCAGAAATACTGCTGTGGTTAATTTGGGGAAAGACAACCTGTCATATCCCTTTAGAAAAGTACTGTCTACATGTCCCTGCTATATCCACAGTCATTATTTTTTGAATGACTAAATAAATAGGTGAAAGAGAAACCTAATTAACTTGAGTAAAAACCAATTGTACCTGACCAATGTATCTAGTATTTTAATAACAAGATAGAGGAAGTTATGTAAATGTCCGTGGCTATATGCTTAAAAGGTGCTGCAATTCTTTTTAAGTAGAATTCCCCACTAAATAGATTTTTTTTTCTTTATTAATGCAACATAGATTGACCAAATTCAGGCTGAGCCAGTCAGTTCTAGTTTGAAGTGGATATTTCTGCTTCAATCTTAATTTTCTGAATAATTTGAGGAACTGAAAAGACCACACAGAGAGTATGCTACAACTTTTGCCCCCAGTCCCTTTAATTTGTAACTCTTTCTTATAGAAAGCTTAAGAACATTCCATAATTATGAGGAGATAAGATCCATGACATGAGGGATTCAGCTGTTATGCCTCAGAGTTATGTATTTTGTGTTTAGTACCACCCCAAGCACATAAAAGGTTCTTAAAGTTTTTTGAGGGGCAATAGGTGAAAATTATTACTAAGTTTATAGGGACAAATTGAAGAAATTTTAAGCCATAAATTTCAAAAGGGATCATTAAATTAATAAATAAATTCATTATATATATCTTAGTTTGCATTAGTCTTATTTGCCTTTTCAACTATGCTAGATATAAACATTTTAACTGCTTCTCAATCATTTGGCTAAGATCAAGTGTAGATATAAAAGTTTAATGATATGACTTTTATTGCTATTTTCATTTATCAGTGAGATGCTAAAAACCAATTAAATCACAAGAAAGCATAGGATAGAAAGGTCATTTTAAAATCAGATAATCTACTATTTAAGAATTATATACTATTAAAGACTATTCTTTGCTATACTCTTATTTTTTCAACTTTATATTGTATTTTGCTCCACAATGTTTTCTATATCCTGTAGTTGCCTAAGTATTTTTAAAATGCTTTTTAATATAAAATGCATTTTTTTGAAGTACTTGCTGTTTTTTGTTACTGATATGTTCTAATTAAGTTGGTTTCTCTCAGTGAATAAGCCAGTAAGTGGTATAACGCACCTGAAGTATAAATGTGAGCAGTAATCAGGATCTGGATGTGTAATGCATTTCTCAGTCTGATTGTGTGTTTAGTGTACATGAACATCTGGTGAATTAAAAACCTGTCAAAATGTGAGACTTACTGTTAGATATACCTGCATTTTACATAGACAATAGATTTTGACCTTTTTGACATTCATCTCAAATGCCAAAGACGAAAATTGGGAGAGATGATTATGTAAACAAAGAAGTGTCACCCGTGAAATGTTGTAACATGTATCATTCTGTACTTTACCTTTTAAGGAAGAGTCCACTAACTGGACTATCAAAAGTTAGGGGAAAAAATTGTCAAAAAATCAGAAAATGGAAAACATAAGCTATAGCTTTCAGCACTTTTTTTTTTTTTAATAAAAATTGAGGGGCACCTGGGTGGCTCAGTTGGTTAAGGGTCACAATCTTGACCTCAGCTCAGGTCATGATCTCACACCTTGTGGGTTCGAACTCTACATTGGGCTCTAGGCAGATGGCACGGAGTCTGCTTGGGATTCTGTCTCTCCTCTCTTTCTGTCCCTCCCCTACTCGTGCTCTCTCTCTCTCAAAATAAATAAATAAGTTTAAAAATATTGAGTACAAGTTGAGTAATCTACAGAAAAGTATGGTAATTGACAAAATAGGTGAAAATAGTAATTCCAGTTTATTGAAAATTGAAGAACTACAGAATGTCTTGTGGGAGCTTTATTTTCTTTTTCAAAAAGTTCTAAATTTTTTTTGTGAGTCTTGCTTTTAAATTTGTTTTTTTTTTTGTATGTGACATACCTAAACCTGTGTAGTCTGTGAGCACATGTATAAGTGTGTCTACATATAGTGTACAGGAAATACAAAATCATTTAAAAAGCATATAGAGATAAGGAATTTACTCTTGGTTATATGGAAATAACTGCCTGTGTGATCTTAAATAAGTGTTCTGAATTTTTGAGATTGATTTTAGAAGACGGTATTAACCTGTCGTGATTTCCTCATAAGGTAAATTAGTTTCAAATTAAAAAAAAAAAAAGGAGGGAAGAGAATCCTTTCAAAAGCACAAGAAATCAATTATCCATTTCAAAATAGAGTGGAATGAGATCTTAGGGGTTTAGGTTACAAATTTTCATAGAGGCAAAATTACTCTTGAAAATTGCAATAGTTAATTTTGGCTTGTTCATTTAATAGTTTGAAAAGTTAAAGGCCACAAAATTAAATACAGAGATGTTTCTCTTCGCAATCTCTCTTTCTCATCTCTTCCTCTATTTTCCCTTTCTTCTCTCTCCCTTCCTCTCTCTCTCTTTCTTTCCCAGTTATAGTTACCTTATGTGCTAAGACTACCGTTTCACAAATAAACATAACACTGTAATTACACCACATGGAACATAATTTCAACTGATGATGATGCAGAAGTTGGGGCTGATGGCTGTGGTGCATGAGAGTTCATCAGTATGAGAATCAACTTCCCAGTATTTGGTGCTGTTTAAAGGGGGGAAAAACATATTTCATGCTTTTCTGTTATATTAATCTTGGCCAAATAGAGCCTGAACATATTGTACAGACATTACTTATGCCTGATTGATTTTCAACATAATATCTGTCTTTGTTTTTAAAAATATTCTGTCTAACTTTCTCCCCCCACCCCTTCATCCTGTTATTTCTTTTAACAACTGGCAGCTCAATTTTCTCATGGCCCCTGTTAGTAGTTTCAGCAAACTTAACAGTGCAATCAATTAAAATGTCTTTGGCAAGCCAACTAAGGTTAAGATCCTTTTACTGCTGATGGCTTATTTAAGGACCTTTCCTTGACACTTAAGGTATATAATTCAACATAATGTACCAAGTTCAATAATGAGATTAGCTGGTTATCCTGCACAGTTGGATAACAACTTGATTGTTTGGTTTAAGTATAATTGGCATGTGATGAACTTGACTACAAGAAAGATATGAGCAACCAAAAGCTTCTTGGGATATGAATGAAGATATCTGTTAATGGAAATTATAACTAATGTATTCATGGTGATTTATGATTTAAAATATGTTGGGTATCATTAACTCCTGTTGTAGAATTACAACAATTGAGGTATCACTTGTACCATTTGTAGATGAGGAAAGTAAGATTCAGGAAAGTTAAAATATTGAGCCCAAGGTCACACTTCATTTTATGTATGTACATTTTTGAGAGAGAGAGAGATAGACAGCAGGGGAGGGACAGTGGGAAAGAGAGAGAGAGAGAGAGAGAGAGAGAGAGAGAGAGAGAGAGAATCTTAAAAAGGCTCCACATCCAGTGCGAGCCAATGAGGTCCTCAGTCTCACAACTGTGACATCATGACCTGCCCTAAAATCAAGTCAGCTGCTCAACTGACTGAGCCACCCAGGCGTCCTCCAAAGGTCACACTTTAAAGTGCAAGAACTAGAACACAAACCCATTCTTCTGATGGGAAACCTGTGTACAGATGATTTCTTAGGAAATATATTGAATATATATAAAATAATGAACATATAAAATGTTGAATATATAGAACATATAAAATATTAAATATATCATGTACACAACTTTTTGAGTGTATATATATATGTGTATATATATATATATATATATATATACACACACACACACACAGAGAAAGAGAAAGAACAAGAAAGAGACAGAGAAAAACATTATTCTGTTCTATCTTGGTAAAATTCATGTATTTCAGTTTCATATGGCCAGTGACAAAGTCCAAGTTCCATTACTTCCTACCTGTATAAACTTCCATGAGCTTGAATTACTTTAAATATGAATAGAAAAAGTAGGAACAGTTATTGTAATTATTGAGGGACACATACAGAAAAGCATTTAGCATTGTGTTTGGCACATAATAATAAATAATAATAGTGATGGAGAGGGAAAGGAGGAGAAAACATCAGAATTCATCCCTCTGTTGAAAAGTTTGAAAATTAGTATTTTGTCAGATCAATACTTCTCATACAGTATCTAGAAAATAAAAGAGCATTCACAAATTCTGTATTTTTAATGGATTGTGTCTTTTTGTTTTAGTTTTTATTTATTTTGAAAGAGAGAACATGCATGCAAGTGGTGGAGGGGCAGAGAGAGAGGGAGAGAATCCTAGCAGGTTGTGCCGCTGTCAGTGTGGAGCCTGACATGGGGCTCAAACTTACGAGCCGTGAGATCATGACCTGAGCTGAAATCAAGAGTCTGACCGTTAACCGATTGAGCCCCCAGGTGCCCCACAAATACTATATTTTTAAAGATATCAAAAAGTGTGATCAACAAGGACTAAAGGAGTTAAACACACACAGTGAGAAGACCCCTTCCTAAATGATCTGACAGTCATTGCCACACCTTAAGATTATTTTCTGATTCTAAGCACAAGCAGAGAATTGGGCTTATCCTAGGGATATGGACTTTCTTGAGGTTACAAAAAAAAAGGAGTCTGAGGGAGCTTTTGACTATTACATAGGCTGGTGTGCTGGAATGCTTGGGTCACAATCTTGTGGGTTTGGGGGTCTGAGCCCTGCATAAGACTCTGTGCTGACAGCTCAGAGCCTGGAGCCTGCTTAAGATTCTATGTCTCCTTCTTGCTCTTCTCCCTTGCCCATGCTCTCTCTCTGTCTCTCTTTCTCCCTTTTCAAAAGTTAATTAAAATAAAAAAAAAAAAAAAAGATCCAGTGGAGCCCAAGAACATGGCCATCTTTCCTGATGAGACATTTATTGAGTGAGTTGCTTGCGTGTGGGAGGGTAGGTGGGTTGTGGTGGTGATGATGGTGGTGATTAAAAGTTTGGTTTGTAAATTTTTAAAAGGCTGAATGAAATCTTCTGCCATCTCTGGACACTTAGGAAACAAAATCCCACTAGATCCAAGGGGTTTGCTTCAAATATGTACGCAGTTTCCAGGTCAAGACATTTACACAGATATTAAAGTTACAGGGAAGAAGAAACAAAGGAACTAAAACAAAACAAAACAAAACAAAACAAAATGGAACACCCTCCAATAAGCACCAGTCAGTCAAATGCCTGGGAGAGTTGTGTATGAAGAACAGGGATAAACCAGAATCGGTGAAGGATTACTAAATTGCAACTGATATTTCCACGAAGATCATACCTTGATTGGATTGAGGTGATCAGTTGATCACCTAATCTGATCACTTGAACAGATGCATAGTAGAATTGTTTCTAAAGGGGAAGAAGGAGAATAACATCCATAGTCTCTAGAATCTTTTAGACATTATGTGACTTAGAATAAAAAAGTTAAAGGACATGGATAAAGAGGAAATGTGACAGATAATGGAAAGAAAAAAAAAAGATGATAAAAAAGACCTCAACCTGATATTGAAGTTAACAGGCAAGGACTTTAATGTAACTATTATGCACATATTTTAAACATGCAGGGAAAAAAGACGGAAAATATAAATAAATAATTTATTATACTTTTTATAGAATTATAGTCCATAGAGTCAAAATGGCACTGTAGAGAATTTTAAAAAATTATATTTGAAATTAGGAACACACTGTATGGATTAACAGCAGAATGCACAAAGCAAAAGACAAGATTGATTAACTTGGCAAAAGACAAGATTAATTAACTTGAAGCTGGAGCATCAGAAAATATTCAAACTTATGTGAAGATAGAAAAAATAAGAAAATGAAGAAAGCTAATTATTAGAGTCCTCAGGTACGCCATCAAATAATAAAAGCATACAAATAATAAAGGCATACATGTAATTAGAGTCCCAGTAGGAGGAAGCAGAGAGATAATAGGATAAAAGCAACATTACAAGAGATAATATTTGTGATTATTTTAAAAAGTTAATGAAAGATAACCCCCAGAATCAAGAAACCTATTGAACTTCTTCAAGCATATGAAACTACACATTATAGATGTAGAGGCACATCATAGATAATTTGCTCACATCAGAGAGAAAAAAATTAAACAAATTAGATTTTGAAAGTAGCCCAAGAAACAATATACATTATGTTCCTCAAAGGAGTTACAAAAAATAGTGATTACTGTCTTTTAAATAAAAACCATGAAATTCAGAAGGAAATTGAATAGCATTGTCAATATTCTGGGGGACAAGTTCTGTCAAACTAGAATTTGAAATAGAAGGACATGACAAATGATACCAAATGGAAGCATACAACTGTAAGAAGTGAAATGATAAGCATATGTAAAAAATTTTTGAATAAGTTAACTGGAAGTAATAATAATAATGCTGTCTTCTAATATTTATAACATATTTCCAGTTAAAATACATAACAATAACAAAGCAATCAGGAAAAGCTTAAACTGTAAATTTCTCTCATAGTTCAAAAAAGAAATACTTTAACATATATGGTAAGAAGTGAAGAATGCAAAATGTCACCCCCAGTTTCAGCACTAAAAGAATAATGTAAAAAATGTTACTTAAAAAGCTAAAGAGGATATAAATCAGATAAGACAAATGGCAGAAGAGTACACTAACATATATATCTGTAATTCTACTGAATATATACAAAGTGAACCCTCCATTCAAAAGACCAAGAACTGACAGTCCATGGGGCACCTGGGTGGCTTAGTTGAGTGTCTGACTCTTGATTTCTGCTCCAATCCTGATCTCGGGGTCATAGGATCAAGCCCCCTGTCAGGCTACACACTGAGTGTGGAGTATACTTAAGATTCTCTCTCTCTCTCTCTCTCTCTCTCTCTCTCTCTCTGTCTCTCTCTCTCTGAAAAAGAAAAAGACCAAGATTGTCATTCCAGATTAAAAAAAAAAAAGAAGAAGAACCAAGTATATTCTTTTCAAATGGGATATACTTTTTATGAAAGGACATAAGGAGAATGAATTAAAACAGTAATCAAAAGCAAGAAGTTATGTCTATATCTATATTAATATTAGGCAAATTAGATTTTAAAGTAAGATGCATTATGAAAAAGATATAGAAATACTTCATGATTCTAAGGTCAATCTAAGGTCAAACACAATAGCCCAGAGTTGCTAGCACCTAAAGCAAAAACTGACTGACATCGAAGAAGAAACATGCACATTTATAATTATGTTTGGAGTCTCCAATACACATCTTTCAATATTTGCAGAAGAAACAGACAAAGCAATTCAGAATATTTGAAATTTTTTAAGTCACTGTATACAAATCATGATTCAATATATATACAACAAATTAATTATGAATAAATATTTTTTACCTCAACATCAAAGTATCAAATACTTAGAGATAAAACTAAATAAACAAATGTGTAAGACCTCTAAAATGAAAATTATGAAACATTAAGAAATGTTAAAGAAGATAAATAAATGTAAAAATAGACTATGTTTATGAATTAGAAGATTCCCTATTTTAAAGGTGTCAATTTCCTCCAACATGATCTGTAGATTCAATACAATGTCAGTTATCATTCCGATGGCTTTTGTTTTCTGTTGTTTTGGTTTTGGTATGAAACTTGATAAACTGTTTTAAAAATGTAAATGAAAATAAAATAAACTGTGAATTCAATCCCATATAAATATGAGTAAAATATTAAAAATTCTAAAAGCAAAATAGGGGAGTATCTTCTTCACTTTGAGGTAGGCAAAACTGTGTGAAACAAGTCACAAAAAAATGCTCATCACAAAAACCAAAGAAATGTATTAGATTACATTAAAATTTTAAAATTTTGGTTCTTAGAAAACACCATTAAAATAGTGAAAAACTAAGTGAATGTAAATAATATAATTACATATAATTCAATATTTATAAGTATATATGAACATATAAGATATATACTTTATATCCTTAAAAATTGTTTTTAATGTTTATTATTTATTTTTGAGAGTGAGAGAGACAGAGAGAGACAGAGAGACAGAGAGACAGAACGTGAGCTGGGGAGGGGAAAAGAGACAGAGGGAGACACAGAATCCAAAACAGGTTCCAGGCTCTGAAATGTCAGCACAGAGCCTGATGTGGGGCTTGAACCCACAAGCTGTGAGATCATGACCTGAGCAGAAGTTGGATGCTTAACTGACTGAGCCACCCAGGCATGCTCATATCTTTTTTAGTATATATAACATATATATATATGCATATATATATGCATATATATATAAGTTGCATATATATATATGCATATATATATATAACTTATATATATACACAAATATATATGTGACATTTTTAGACTGTATACTATATACATAATATGCACATTTTAGTATTTATAAATATAATACATAATTATATATAGAATTCCCACCCTATAGAAATTATATATTAATATCATATATATACACATATATAATATTTCCAGCAACGGATGCATATATATTTTAACATTTAATGAAAAAAATAGAGAATCCAGTAGAAAAATAACTTATAGATACTTCATAAAAGAAGGTATTTACATAGGTAAAAATAGATGAAAAAGTGTTCAACATTATTGTTCATCAGAGAAATACAAATTAAAACTGCAGTGAGATTCAACCACAACTCCCATAATGGCTAAATTTAAAAATACAGATAATATTAATGTGTCTTTTTCATATGAGCCAGTTGAAGCTCTTAACCTCTTTGTGTTACTCTTCACTGGGTACTAATGTTATCGTATTCATACCCTATATGCTAGCAATTCCACTCTAAGCATATACCCATGAGGAACGCATGCATATGTTCATTAAAAACAATACTTAAGAATGTTCGCATCATTATTTTGTTATCATTCCAAACCGAAAGCAATTGAAATACCCGTTAAGAATAGAAAGGGCAAATAAATTATGATAAATCCATGGAAAGGAATGTTACTTAACAATGTGATTGAACAACTATGGCTGTGACAATGTGACTGTGGATCTCACAAACCTAATGGCAAGCCAACAAAGTCAGACATAAAAGGGCAAATGCTATATGATCTCATTTATAAAAAGTTCAAAACAGGACAAAATAATGGTGTTATAAGTCGTTAGAGTTTTAACCTTGGGTAGGGAAAGTAGCAATGGAATAGATGAGATGATCTCTATGATGTTGTTAAAGATTCAATTTCTTGATCTACTGCTGGTATTGTGTGTGTTTGACAATGATGTGAAAATTTATCAAGTTATATACTTGGGATTTTTTTTCTGTATTTTGCAATGAAAGGAACTTAGGTTGGAACAGAGTAAAGAAAAGGAGGCATAGGCAGGTGTGAAGAATATTTAGAGGATAATGTACCAGACTTTATTGACAGCAACTGGGTGAGTTTGAAAGAAGTATTATCAGTATAGCCCATCTGTACATCTTGGACAACCGATGCTGACAGCATCTTTTGCTGAGTTATAGAGCATAGGAAAAAGACTAGATTGGGGTGGTTCTGGAAAAATTGGGATATTACCTCTAAGTCTTCTCGAAGGAAATGTCAGGTTTCACTGAATATAATGGTATTTGGGTTTGCCATTTAAAAAATGTCATTGTAGATGATCCAAACAAATGGAAAATTATGTGCTAGTGGGGGTTTTCACTATAGTATGGGGAGAAATCTTATTGGAATACAGCATAAAAATATGATTTCTCATATTACCTCTACCTCACAAACTAAATTTGATAAGGCCATACAACACATCTATTTTTATTTATATTTTTCAATATATCTGTTTTACATAAGTAATCTTTATCTGTAGAATTGGTCCGTGTGTGTATGACCCTTTCTAACTTTGAAGGCTGTAATTCTCACACATTTCAGCTTGTTTTAGTACTAACAATACAACTATAGCCAGTTTCTTCATTAATTCGCAAATGATACCTTCCAAAAAACTTCCTCTTTCCTGTCTCATTTTGCTTTTTGTCCTCCTCCAAAAATGCCAATTTAAAATGATTTTTCTTCTACCAACGAAACCTTAATTTATATCAATATTATTTGTTTTCCTCACATAGCTACACTGCTATTTCCATTCCGTGAACTAACAACAAACTGTTTCTTTATAGGTCTGTTCTATCAGAAAGATTCCCATTTACATAGCTCTGAAAGGGGAAGTGATTGAGAGGAAATTAATTTTTTTTTAGCTCCAGGCATTTTCCAATAGCATAACAGTCATTAATATTCCTGTTGGCAAAGATTTCATTATATTCTGACAACGTTAAAAACCATTTCGCCTAATGAAAAAAAATCCTTGAATAAAATCTGGAATTTCTATTATGCTTTACGTTTCATAATGTGTTGTTATATATTTTGTTATATAATTCTCATAAGGTTGCTATGCTGTAGGGACAGACAGTATGAAGAATACTCATGTCCCGGGCCAATGAGTCACTAATAATTTGGTCTTCTTTCTCACTCACGTTCTTTATATTTCAAATTAAAATTTAATTATGCAAGTAATGCATGAATCTCTCCATTATAAAACATTAAAATATTATTAATAAGACCAAAATTTATTTTGCTGATTAACCTTAATTTTGTCCCTTTAATGAGAAATACGCATATTTATGAGTTCAATATGTACTTTTAGGTCTTTCAGGGCAAATAATTAAGCATTTTGTATCCATATATATATATATATATATATATATATCTTAGTTATGTTTCTATGTACATGTATACCCAGGACCATAGGTACTATTTAGCAATTTCTTTTGCTATTTGTTAGGTAGCGTTTTGTAATTGGTTTTCCCTCCAGAAGAGTACTTATTTATCCAACTGCATTGTTCATTTTAAGTACTGTATAATATTGCATAGAGTGAGCATGTAAGTTTATCTAGTTATTCTCTAAAGATGTATATATTTAGGTTGTCTTAATTTCTGCTATTGGAATCAGTTAGTATTCATTAAATATTTCCTTTCATGCAGATTTGAGTTTTTCTCTTGGTAGATCGTGAGAACTTAATGATTTGTATAAAATTTTAATTTTTACTGCCACAATGACTCTAAAAGTGTCTGTATTATATTAAATCCTTATAAACAGTGTATATTTCTACACATGTCTCCAATATATTTTTTCTTATATATACACCACTCAGATGGGGTAAAGATCATGTTTTTTCTTACTTTAATTTGCATTATCCTGATGACTAGCGAGATTGGATCTCTTCCATTTATTGATTGAATTTTTTTCCCACAAAATGCTTTTAGCCTTGTTTATGTTATCTTTTGCCATAAATATATTTTATATTAGATATATACAGATTTTTAATTTATTGCTTTTGCTTTTGTCTTGTTTAAGAAGACGACTTAAATACCAAAGTTATTAACATATTCCATATTTTCTAAAAACAATATATTTAGGAACTTAGTTAGAGTTTCTCTAACTTTGGGAAGTAGGGATTAATTTTTTTTCCCCCAAATGAAAAAGTTTTCTGGGGAAGTTTATTAAATAGTCCATTCTTCCAACATTTGTTTGAAATATACCTACTCCATTTATGTTTCATCAGTATGTTCTCCTCTTCTGGAACCAGAGCTATGCTTTTAAATCTCCACTGTTTTTAATTTTGGTCACTGGTGTAACCTGTTGACTATGTTTCTCTGAAGAAGCCTGAAAAATATAATTACATTTATAGGTCTTTTCTTTAAATATATATTTTTCCTGTTTGTTGCAAATTTGTCTCGGCAAACAGCATATTATGAATTATTTTTCAGCTTATTCTTGACTATCCTTTCATAGAGAAATTTCAAGTAAATTTTTATTTACATCAATTATAGTTATTGACTTGTATTAACCTATAGTCCCTCTATTATCTTTTCTATTATTATATTTCTTTTAAAAAAATTTTTTTAAATGTTTACTTGTTTTTGACAGAGAGAGACAGAGCATGAACAGGGGAGGGGCAGAGAGAGAGGGAGACACAGAATCCGAAAGAGGCTCCAGGCTCTGAGCTGTCAGCACAGAGCCCGATGTGGGGCTCGAACTCATAGACCGCGAGATCATGACCTGAGCCGAAGTCAGACACCCAACTGACTGAGCCATCCAGGCGCCCTCTATTATTATATTTCAAGTTCCCTACCTTTCTTACTCTTTGTTATTGTCATAAATGTTTTTTGCTTCGTTTATTTTATTCTGCTGTTGTAAAGTTATGCCTCTACTTCTATACTAATTGTTCCTCTTATACTTTAATCTTCCCCATTTAAAGCTGCTTTTGGAACAGATTACAGAGTTATTACCACCTGTTATCCTCCCAATGAATAAGAAATAAAGCCTGTTTTAACTTATATCTCTTCTCTGCCAACCATGCCAGCTTAACTTGTTGACGTCAGTGGAATTTGTGTATTAGACAATGTACTACATGCATTCACACCACTTTCTATTCCCTAAAATTATTTTCTGGCTTATTTTTACTTTACATATAAAAGATGAGCCCCAAAAGCTCCTAATGAGAAATTATACCTACTGTATGTTGAAAAATGATAGAGTGAGAAACACATTTTTGGATTTCTCACACATGTGCACACACACACACACTTAATCTTGATTTCTTAGAAAACAGAGTCAGAGGCAAAAACTAACAGATTAATGTTGCATTGGGGATATAATGCTTACAAGCATGAGTCAAAGATAAAGAAAAGTGAAGCAAGGAGGGTAGAAGAACAAACACAAGATGGTGCATTTCAGAGCTGGCCACAGCTTTGCCTTAAAATACATTTTGTTGCTCAGTTACATGGGACATCTCCAAGAAGGCCACATGGAAACCCTTATATCTGGAAACAGTCAACTAGGGGAGGAGAGGGAGCAATTTATTTGCTGAATCTTTCCTGCCTTCCTTATGTCCTTGGTCAAAACCTCCCCCTTAGGGCATCAATACCCCATATGCCTGTTTGGTTTAACCTGGCCAATTCTCTAAGAAATCACCAGTGAAATCCAAGCTTCCTTGGGCATAATCCAACCACTGTGCAAGCACGGGGATCTCTTCTTGTCAGTTGGCACCAAACAAAGGGTCCTTCAGTCTGTGGTGTTGATAACAGTGGTGGGTCTCAGAGCTTCACAGCTCTGGGAACAGCATGGACCTTCTGCTAGAGCTACTCTGGCCAAGAAGCGAGGCAAGTGGCCAGGGTCCTGGGGAGACATGGTTGAATAGATCTAGAGTGGCAGATAAAGTAGGTTCAACATACATTCACAAAAGTTTCTGAACCAGAACAAGAGGAAAATATTAGCAAAGACAGTGAAAAAAGGATGGAACATTTATCCACTTTCATACATAAATCCAGAATAAAGAAACTGAGTTAATCAGAAAGAAAACTTGGTATTTATTGCCGACAATCAGTAGAATTTTCCATCTCACCTAACAGTGACTATCTTTTAAAATTTATTCAAGCAATACGAAATGTAAGAACTAAAATGAAAAGAATAAAGGAATGGGTGAAGGTATTATATATCCTATGATTCTTAACTATCAATGGAAAATAAATTCACAGGAAATAGAAGTAGATTCTGAAAGTAATGGATGCTTTCAGTAGGGGTAAGATGTCTGGAATATTCCAGAAAAAAAAAAAAAAAAGAAAGCAAAAACCAGATTGTTTAGGTGGCTATCTATCATGGCTGAAAAGAGAGCAGAAGAATTTTGAATAGACATGCCATAAATGAATGTCAAACTGCCCTTACAAATGGAGTTACTTGTTATGCAGAACAGTAACTTAATATAAGGTGAAGGTCTAAAAGGGAAAAAGCTATAAACATCCACACACACAGTGAAGAGAACTATAGAAATTTCCACTCCTTCTGCCTTTTTGCAAATAGAAGACTTAAATAACTTCCTGTACGACGTTGAGAAAGAGGAGTGGGGGCGCCTGGGTGGCTCAGTCGGTTAAGCGTCTGACTTCGGCTCAGGTCATGATCTCGCGGTTCCTGAGTTCAAGCCCCACGTCGGGCTCTGTGCTGACAGCTCAGAGCCTGGAGCCTGTTTCAGATTCTGTGTCTCCCTCTCTCTTTCTGACCCTACCCCGTTCATGCTCTGTCTCTCTCTGTCTCAAAAATAAATAAACGTTAAAAAAAATTTTTTTTAAAAAGAAAAAAGAGGAGGGGAAAATCTACTTTAAAATATTTCAACATAATTGAAAGGGAGCATTACCCTGAAAACCCATATGAAAATATATTTCAGACGATAGTTTTTAACTAATAAACTTTATTTTTTAGAGCAGTCTTAGGTTCGCAACAATGCTGAGTGAAAAGCACAGAGTTTTCACGTACCCCATGTTCCCACCCATGCACAATGTGTGGACATAAGTTTTCAGGAAATACCAAGGAGTGTGATTGCTGAATCATATGGGAAAAAGGACACTTAATTTTGTAAGAAACTGCCAAACTATCATCCAAAGTGGCTGAACCATTGTGCATTCCCAGCAGCAATGAATGAGAGTTCCTGTTGCTCCACACCCTCATCAGCATTTGGCATTGTCTGTGTTCTTGATTTTGGCCATATATATATATTTTTTTTTTTAATATTTATTTATTTACTTTGAGAGAGAAAGAGAGAGTGTGAGCACACCTGAGAGAGGGGGGAGAGAGAGAGAGGGGAGAAAGAATCCCAAGCAGGCCCTATGCTGTTGGCACAGAGCCCAATGCAGGGCTTGAACTTGTGAACCATGAGATCATGACCTGAGCCTAAATCAGGGGTCAGACGCTTAACCAACTGAGCCACTCAGATGCCCCAATTGGCCATTTCTAATAAGCATGTCATGATATCTCATAGCTGTTTTAATTTTCATTTCTCTAATGTCATGTGATATGGAGTATCTTTGCATATGCTTGCTATCTGTATATCTTATTTAGTGGTGTGTCTATTCATCATTAAGTTATTTTTTTATTGGGTTGTTTGTTATCTTATTGTCGAGTTTAAAGAGTTCTTTAGATATGTCGGATACAGTCCTTCATCAGATGTGCCTTTGCAAATATTGACTCCAAGTCTGTGGCTTGTCTCGCCACATTGTCTTTTGGCCAGCAAAAGTATTTAATTTTAATGAGGTCCTAGTAAACAATGCTTTTTATCATAAAAAAAATTTAGAAGACTTGTCACCAAAATAACGAAAAATTACTGTGTTGCAGTAAAACAGAAGCAGTGTTTGACCATAAGAAGAAAGAACAGATTAAAAAATGAATATAATGAGTTGACTGAAAGGAGTCAATTAATCACCAATACCCTCCTTCTGGAGGAAAATACAGAACCAGACTAGTCTTAGACTTCTACACGTCTTTTCTGAATCATTCAATTTTAGGGGCGCCTGGGTGGCGCAGTCGGTTGGGCGTCCGACTTCAGCCAGGTCACGATCTCGCAGTCCGTGAGTTCGAGCCCCGCGTCAGGCTCTGGGCTGATGGCTCAGAGCCTGGAGCCTGTTTCCGATTCTGTGTCTCCCTCTCTCTCTGCCCCTCCCCCGTTCATGCTCTGTCTCTCTCTGTCCCAAAAATAAATAAATGTTGAAAAAAAAATTTAAAAAAAAATGAATCATTCAATTTTAGAAAACAAGATTTTGAAAGTGAAAAGATTTATAAACATTACCCATTTTAGTTCTATTCCTTGTTTTCACTGAATACTCCAATTTCTTTCAATTACTGAAGCACACACAAAAGATCAATACACTAAATTCAGACTTGAGTTTTCTTCTCTATGGAGATTAGCCTTACTATTTCTATTTAGTACTTTCATAGTTAGGTATATAGATGCTTTTCACACAGAATAAACTGCTCATGAAGTAAGAATTTGCTACAAAGGCACAAAGCTTAACCATGAGCATTTTAGGAACTGTTTTGTATTTAAATTTTTGACTTAGAATAATGTGATTCGCTTGCTTTTTGTACTATTCTGGGAAGTTCACTTTCCATTATAAATTAGAGGACATCAAAAAAGTTTCGTCAACAAACTTCTGGATTGCATAACTACCCCCCTGCCCCCCGCCCAACCTTCAACTTCACTTTGGCTTAAGGCTACTTTAAAGAGAGAAAAGTAAACCATTAGAAAAGCAGGAAATCTCCAAACATTGGTTTTAATTTCTTATAAAAAATATGTTGCTGATTAAAGAATTCAATTCACACTAATGAGAACCTGATCTGTACCAGACCAATCTCTCCATCTTTACTCTACTATGTCAAAAGTACAAAGTGGGCCATAGGCTAAAAATAGTGAAATAGAGCTTTGGGACAGTTCAACAATGTGCACTTTATTTGCAAGTTAGGCTAGCACAGGTAAACAAAGATGATATGTACCTTAACATGGCAGTAATAAAGATAAAGCCCAGTACTAATGTTGGTTATGTTTGTTACAGTCATTCACTAGAGAATAACTTCCAATATAATATCTGAATATTTTGAATGAAGCTAACGAGCAAAAATGTTGACTTCACTGTTATGTATTTGCCCACTTTGTACGATTATAGAGCAAGCAAAGGAAACATCACTCATGTATACTCTGGAAGCTATGAAAGCTTGTATGTGAACTTCCCTCGGAAGAAGACATGCGTTTTCCATAAACATCCATCAACCTAACATTTTACCAGCTTAACTCTAGTGCAATACGATTCATATTTCTTCTGTGTATCCCATTAGAATGTGATTGTAAGGCCAGTTTCCCTTTTAATAACATTTTTTTTTCTCTCAAATATATTCATATTGTCTTTGGGGATTTCTGGGACAAAGGAAGAATCATATGTTCATTCTGATTTTCTATCTCATTAGATGCATGCTTCATAATGCAGCCCTTTATTTGGGGGGTAAACCATAAGACAGTCAGCCAATTAGATTTGCATACTAGGAAGTAAAGGAAAGTGGCAAATATATACGAATAACCTGGAAATTCATGGCATAGAATGGTGTAAATAGAATCAAATTGTGTATACATTTGCTTTCCAAGCCAGGAAATTCAGTGTTATGCTAGATGAGAATATGTGTTTATATCCCCAAAGTCCTGTGCTAAGAGAGAAATGGAACCGTGCCTGTTTCATTAAGCCATCAGAAAAGAAATATCTGGGAAGAGTTTCAGTGCCAGTATGGAATTCTCTGGTGATACAGATTTTTTAATCAGGTAAGAAGTAATTCCTCAAACTTCAGCTCACACCTAGAAAAATTAAGGACAAGTTCCTTTTTATTCCTTAGCAGGTTTCTCTGCAAAAAAAAAGGAAGAATGGCTCTTGTCATTCAATAAAGTAGTAATTCTCATGATATATGATCCTTTCCGTTATCACCATTCCCCTGAGGCTAAATCTGTATAGGTTCATTAACTAAAAAGTCTTTGTTTAATGTTCTTTATTTTAGGTCTCACAGTCAAATTATTATTTCCCATATTGTAATGTGTTTGAAAGTCACAGCTATCCATGAAACGTACAACAGTTCCGGTATAAAATTAAAAGTACAGTATAGGATAATCCCAGATTGTTAGAATCAATTGTAAGATATGTTAAATTTGATGCCTGACTTGTGAGTTTCTTAATTCTTCCCCTCCTTTTCACGTTGAAGCAATTGCAGCCATTGGGGTTCCCCTCTGGCTCAGTCGGTTAAGCGTGGACTTCGGCTTAGGTCCTAATCTCGCAGTTTGCAGGCTGCGTGGGGCTCTGTGCTGAGAGCTCAGAGCCTGGAGCCTGCTTTGGATTCTGTGTCTCCCTCTCTCTCTGCCCCTCCCCTGCTCACACTCTGTCTCTCTCAATAAATAAATAAACATTAAAAAATTTTTAAAAATTGAAATAACTGCAGCCCATTTTATTGTTTTAGTAATTCATGACAGAGGGGAGCCATGGTAGCACAAAGGGAGATATTCCTTCACCTCTACCTCCCCCAGCCTAACCACAGAACTGTGTTTGCTCAAGCCATTGCAAATAGAAAAGCTTTATCTCACAATGATGGGGTTACTGTATTACCACCCTGTCAACACACGTCTTTGTCTTCCCTACCAAACAGATAATCAAGTCGTAGGACTTTCCTATACAGAAATTTCTGTAGCCACCGCTGGAAAAGAGTCTAAGGCTTTTTAATTACAATCAGCTAGAAATGGTTAATACATACTTTATAAGTAGATATTCTTTTGAAAACTAACGCTGTACATTACAGTGTGAAACTCATAAATAGTTTTTATTACAAAATAACTAGAGACACCTGGGTGGCTCAGTTGGTTAAGTGTCCAACTTTTGATTTTGGCTCAGGTCACAATTTCACTGTTCATGAATTTGAACCCCTCATTGGGGTTCAATCCCTGCTTGGGATTCTCTCTTTCCCTTTCTCTCTGCCTCTGTCCCCGTCCCCCCCAAATAAATAAACTTTAAAAAATTATTTTAAAAAACCAGTAAATATTCAGGTTTTAATTTTGTCACCTATACTTTCACAGTATTAGCTTTTTTTTTTGTGATATCAACTTCTCATTTTGTGATTTTTCTGGAACAAATACACACTAATAGCAAATATATTTAGAATTTTATGACAAATTCTTGTGAAAAAATTGGTTCAAGGTAAAAAGAAAGAAGGATTCGATTAACTTATATTGTATGTTCCTTTAACCAAATGTCTGTGTTCTGTAAAGTCTACTTTGAATTAAATATTGAGCAATGGGCCAGTGATAACTTGCAAAGCTATTTTAGTATTAGATATAGAGAGAGGTCAGATAGGTTAATTCTGTTTTAATCCTCAAAAAATGAAGTCAGATAATTATATTGATGATACTATTTTCATTTTTACATCCAGTAAGTTATTGGATAAATTATTTTATTTATTATTTAAAAAATTCTCAAGTATTTTATATTAGTAACTATGCATTTGCATAGCATAAAGGTACATACTTTTTATTTAAAATTATTCCCTATATTGATTTGCATAAGGTTTCTTTAGAAAGAACTTTGTTATTATCATTATTTATTGGAGAATAACGTGTTATGTTACAGAAAGTACTTTTGATCACAGAATGTGTCAAATAATTTTATTTGCCTATAATAAATTCTTCAGGATGAGAATCTCAGAAAAAGTCAGTAAACGCTTGATATCTTCCAACTGAACCAGAAATAGCTTCAGCTATACTCTTCTCAACATATTTCGTGAATATAAACATGATTGATATTTAAACCAGAAGAGGGTGATCATTTTGTAATTTAGATAAGAACACGTCTCTTTATGATGACTGGAGACAATTGTGAAAATTCCTTTTCCACCACCCCTCCAAAAGAGAGAAAAAAATTGATGATGCCTCTTGCATAATGACCATTGAAAGAAAATGCTTATTGGTACGCCATAATAATTTTTATTATAGAACTTACCCAGGGAGAAGTTCTACCTAACATGGACAGCTTTCTATATTTATCCATCATAATGATAATAATATCAATAATAATTATACAAATAATAGTCATTATTTCTTGAATTCTTACAGCATGCTAAGTATTTAAGTGCTTAACGTGCATTGTCTCAACTAATACTGAGAATAACCCTATAAACTAGGTACTGCTAACATTTTTGCACCAGTGAGGGGAAAGTGGACCTTAGAAATTAAACATTTTATCTAGACCACCCTGATGGGATGCCTCATTGCCAGGACTCGGATCCAAATGGCTCTGTCTCAACATGTGCTTGCCCTTTACCAGTATCATTTTTTTCTTTTTCCCAAAGATAACTTCATATTTCCAGAAGTGAAGATTAGCCAAATCTAAAGATAGTTTTGTTAGATTAATATTCTAATATGCATATTTATCTCTACTAATGTTCTTTCCCACAGAAATTTTATGAGTGACTGTAATTTAGCTGAGTTGAAGATGACATTCCGTTTCCTGGGTTTTAGACACCATCCCCGTCTGGAGTCTCTGTGGCATGCACACCAGATTTGGTAGTTTTAGTAAATAGTGAAAGAATCTTGTAGCTGTTGTGGAATGTTGGTCCTAGCCCAGGGACATAAAAATGGAAACTTCAAGTTGGAATTTTATAGAGTCCTGTGAGAATGAACTCAAACTTACTCATGATGAGGGTTTGGGATTATTCAAACTCTCATGATAAACTGAAAATACTCCTAGGAGGTCAGGGAATGGAAAAGAAAATTGGGGTCTTGAAAGAAGCAAACAAGCCAAAACCAAACACAAGAACGAGTTTGCTAGAGTGAGTGGAACTGAACAACGGGGTTCAGATTTGAAGGGATTCGTGGAACCAGGTGAACTAGGAGGCTGGGTTTCACACTCCATCAGAATCATCTGAGATGTTTAAGAATGTAGATTATTGGGCTTTGCTGCCAGTTACTCTAATTCAGTAAACATGAAGAGAAACAGGAAATCTGTATCTTTTAAACATCTCGTGAAGTCATTCTGATTCACAACCAAGTTTAGGAACCACTGGCATAAATGAAATAAGTGTGTCATAAAGTGTGCAGGAACTCTGTTATGATAAATCCCTTTGAAAGATCTTGTCCTGGGAGACATACGAAGTTTCACCTAGATGAACAGTCTAGAAGAGGTCTGCAGCTACAGAGAGGTAGCCGATGGCCCCAAGGACTTCGCAGCAGTAGGGGTGGAAAAATCAACAATATCAGTGGCCCAGAAAAACCATGAAGGCAATGCCAGAAAGCTGTCTCCATCCAGGCGATGAGGGACCCTTACCATCTTGTTTATTAATTATGCTTAATATCTAGAATCACATTTTACTTAGGAGATGCTCAATCAGTAATTGTTACATAAATGCATAAATAACACTGGGGCCAAGGACTCGGAATGTTGCAAGCATCACAAAGTATCAAGTGATAACCAAACAACCTTTATTAATCTACACATACCTGTTTCTCCAGATACCTAGATGATTGATGAAGGAGACACCAAGGAAGAAAATTGGATTTTTTTGTTTGTTAATCATGCAAAAGAAAACTTAGCGCTTTGAGATTTATAACACAATGCATTTAAAATATCATACATTTATATTCACAAATGTGACAAGGGGACAGCTAGAGTTCAAATACAACTTTTTGATATGTATTTCTTTCTCTCTTTGAGATCTGGTCTAAACCACCTGGCAGATGGGAACTCTAGACAATTGTAGTTAATGGCTAGACCTGTCTTCACCTACTTGGTTAATTCAGCTTAAACCTGAGATTATTAAAATTCATATGTTTCTGAAATATGGCCTCAATCGAATGGTTCCTTGGAGAAATATATTTTGCCAGTGTAACCACAGCGGCCAAAATTCCTGGTAGGCACTTCACAAGGATGAAACAGCTGCTCTATCTCCATTCGTCTTTAGGAACTCAAACTAACGGGAAATAAACTAAAAGAAGCTCCAATCTCACTCATACTTGCATATATAAGAATTAAATATAATCCACTACCTTAGGCAAAACATCAAGGACATTCTCACTCCTACTCTGTGGAAAAGTACATTATTTCATTCATTTCAAACCAAGTAAGATCTGGTTATTGTTTCCCCACTAGTCTGTAATTGAATTTTTGTAGTAGAAGTGTGCAAATTATTCATTTTGATATTGAACTTCCTACTACTTTTAAACATATGCCTCAGGCAGAGACATTTTTTTTTTTTAATTTTTTTTTCAACGTTTTTTATTTATTTTTTGGGACAGAGAGAGACAGAGCATGAACGGGGGAGGGGCAGAGAGAGAGGGAGACACAGAATCGGAAACAGGCTCCAGGCTCCGAGCCATCAGCCCAGAGCCTGACGCGGGGCTCGAACTCACGGACCGCGAGATCGTGACCTGGCTGAAGTCGGACGCTTAACTGACTGCGCCACCCAGGCGCCCCAGGCAGAGACATTTTAAAGTTCCTCTAATCACCAGAGCATATAGAACTTAAATTGCTTATTAATTAATGCAAAGATATAGACCTCATAGGTTTTTTTCTTCTTCACTTTTCATCTGTAAAATTAGATGTAACTGCTCTTACAATACCTTGTTGTAATTAGCACCAAACATCACACTGTCTAAATGTAACAGATCTGCAATTGACAGATTTTCTGATCTGAGTTAAAAAAAAAAAAAAAATTGTTTTGCTTCAAATGTAAAAATAAAATATAAATTTCTTCTATAAAATTTAAAAATATTTGTGTATATCAATCACTGTCTTTAATTCTCATCTTCCAGATATTAGTCATACTGTACAAGATATTTTTACCCAGTGAAACTCAGTAATACCAGACAGAAACTCCATGAGGCTAGTCCCATTTTTTCAAGGTGAAGAAATTTTTAGCTCTACCTAAAAAGATTTAACTGTAATATTTCTGAAAGTGAGACAGGTATTGGATTCAGATATTTCAAGGTACGAAATCCATTGTGAAGCACTTAAACCTATCTAAAAGAAAATTTTTACATTTTATCTTGAGTTAATGCACTGATTACTTTAACAAAAATAACTTAGTCCAAAAGATGATGATCCTTTGTTGATTTGGGTGATGTTCCTCATTTGTTTTAATATCTAGAATTTAATCATTCAGATTTAAAAGTTTTGAGTGTAATATTTTCCTTGTAACACCAATTGTTAGGATTAACTAATAGATTTGACATGAAAATAGCTATAAATATAAAATCACACTTTCAGAATGTTATAAAAATTTGTATGAAAGGAATGTTTTTTTTTAATTAATAATGTGGGATTGTCTCATATGGAAAAAAAAGTGAAATCTCCCTCACACTAGTCATAAAACTGCAAAAATAAATTCCAGAATGATGAAAGCCTTCAGTGTAAAAGCCGAAACTATTGGAATGAAATATTTAATATACCTATGGATACTTTAAAATGTTACTAAAATACCATTAGTCCAGCAAGTTCATAAGCTTCTCTGTGCGGCATGATTTGATTAATTCTGATTAAATTTAGTGAAATCTTTAACAACATTGCAATTTAAAAAATTTAATTTAGAGGAACTCATAAAATCAGGGAGGGAGAAGAGTACTGAGCAAGAGGTAGTCTTCTTTTAAATTATCTGCTATGATCAAAGGAAGGCATCGTCAGATGTGAACAAGGAAAATAAAGCAAAAAAAAAAGACACACTTCAAACTGATTCTTTCCTTAATGTCATGTGCAGAACTGACAGACATGATTCCAAGCGGCTGTTAACCTGCAAGTCAAAAGGATATTCTACTATTTTGAGGGGATCCGTTTCATGATAATGTGAGATATTAAAATGATATAATCTTAACCAGTGGAATTTGAAGGTAGAAATCACGTTTGGGAATCTAGACACAAAATATTCACAGGCTAGATGCCGGAAACAAAGCCAGTGTGGACACGGGTTCCCTTGTGGTGTGAGTTGACAGGTACTACACAGCTCTCCTTGCTCAACGTTGATTCCCCATTGACATGACCGTCAGTTGAGAGAAAATGTTATTGGCATGAAAGTTGGAGCTGTGGGAAAAGAGGCATCAAAATATAGAGACAAAAGCCATGAGTGGCTGAAAGATTGGTGTTAAGACATGTTCTGAAACCATATTTCATTTTTTCACCTTTTATTTTAAAGTCACTTAGGAAAAGAAGAAAAACAATTAATATACTGAAGAGAAAGTAAGCCCACAATATCAATCATGAAATTTATAGGGGCGCCTGGGTGGCTCAGTTGGTTGAGCGTCCGACTTCGGCTCAGGTCATGATCTCGCAGTCTGTGAGTTCGAGCCCCGCGTCGGGCTCTGTGCTGACAGCTCAGAGCCTGGAGCCTGCTTTGGATTCTGTGTCTCCCTCTCTCTCTGTTCCTCCCCTGCTTGCGATCTGTCTGACTCTGTCTCAAAAATAAAAACATTAAAAAAAAAAAGAAAAAAAAAAAAGAAATTTATGGAGAATGCTGGGATCTATGGGAATGTTCCTTCACTTTACTACCAAATACATTGATTGAGTTTTCCTTTCCAGGCAAGTAAGCAAGTGAAACTTGGACTTTTCTCCCCTGAGGACTGAGCAGCCTGAACAGGAGTTTCAAGGATCTCTGCAGGGACCTAAGGACCATTGGAGGTAAGGTCAACATCAGTGCCTTGTAAGTGTGTCGGGTTTCTTTGACCTGTAAGTGGCGAAGCAGGACCTAAAGGAGCAAATCTTCTCTCACCCTGAAACTGGGCAAGTACAAGCAATGAGGCTTCCTCAAGGCCCCTTATTAGTGATGTGGCAACCTAACTTTTTCTGGGTCACCGCACACACCCACCATTTGTAACATGGCACATACTTGTTGGAGTACCAACAGCCAGTTTTAGTGACATGACAAGGAAAATTGACATTCCTTTGGAAGAGTTCAGACCCCGAAGAAAAATGTTCAGTCCAAACAAACAGAATACATGTTCAGCAAATAGAGATGGGGTTGCGGGGTTGAGAGATAAAAATCTCAATAAGGAAAATATATGAGTTCTTAGGAAACTGAGGTGAAGTCTGAAGAGGACATTTAAAAAAATGTTTATTCATTTTAGAGAGAGAGAGAACAGAGGTGGGGAGTACAGAGAGAGAAGGGGACAGAGGATTCAAAGCGGGTTCTGCACGCACAACAGCAAGCCCCATGTGGGGCTCGAACTCACAAACCATGAGATCATGACCTGAGACAAAGTTGGACGCTCAACTGATTGAGACACCCAGGTGCCCCCGCAGAGGACTTCTTAAGCTAAACAAACAACAAACCAGTTTCCTAACAATAAACCATTAGCTCTATTGAAGAAAAGAATAGTAAATATTCAAACCCAAATTAGTGGTTGGAAAATGAAATGTAAGAAATAACTCAGGTCCAAGAACAAAAGTGCAAAATCATGAGGAAAAGATCAGAGGCTGGAGAATACATTCAAGTGGAATTGTGTGAAAATAGAAACTTTATAAAGTAAAAAGCAAACTGATGATGGAAAGACAAGAATTTAGCAATTAGAAGAAAATTTTCCTGAACGGAAGAATAATTAAATAAACACATGCCACAGAAAAAATTCACCGACTGAAGGTCACACTGATGAGCAAAAACACACAAAACCAGGCATTTCCTCATAAAACCTCTGAACTCTAAAAATCAAGAAAAAAAAATCTTGTAAATTCAAGGAGGAAGAACAAGGCGCCTGCAAAGAAAAAAGAATTATGTTACCATTACACTTATCTGCACCCTTGAATCTAGAAGAAAGTAGGATAGCATCTACACAATGCTGAGCTAAGAAGAAATGAACACAAAAATAGTGTACACAACTAAATTATCATTTGGCAAGTTTATTTCATGATAATCAGAAATTCAGAGTTTATTACCCATGGTCATCTTCTGAGGAAAAGAGTCAAGAAAAGCCTGTGTCATTGAGAGTTCTTATTGTCAATAACAGAATATATTCTGAATTCATAAGCAGAAAAATAACTTGCTAAAGGGCTTTAGATGGGTCACAGAATTTCCAGAAAGTCCAGATTGTCAGGATTAAATACTGACTGTATCTCAGAATACCCTAGAAGAAGATAACAGGATAAGTCCCATTCACCATCCTGTAAATTGTATCTAGAAATGAATAGAAACGCCTCCATGAAAAGATACAGTAGCTAGTGAGAAAGGTTGCCCCTGAGAAGAAAAGAGAGAATGGGAATAAAATGTGAAAGTGAATGGGTATATTTTACTCTATAGACTGGATATTGTTGGAATATTTTATAATCAAAATATTATCACATATTGTATTATAACAATGTAGAATAGATTAGAATTTTCTATTCATGATTTCAAAAAGAAAAAAGAAAAAAAATAAAAACCACTGCAAAATACTTGTTTTGCCTTTTGGGAGATTAACAGTGTTTAGTTCAATCAAAGAATGGAATTCTAAGCAAGGCAACTTGCTCTAATAAAGCACGATGCTACCATGTAGATTTGATTAGTGTGAATTAACAGAGTGTACATTTAGAGACAAGAAATTAAATGTGATGTGGGCCTAACTTGACTCTTTTCTACTCAGTCAGACCTAAGTAAGGGACTGACATTGTCTTAATGAAAAATGCATCCACTAGTATGCCAAGGTCATCACAACTTAATTGCCTCAGATTTCAATCAGTGATTTATCAAATATGAATATCCTTTGGGTATAGGTGTATAAAAACCTGAGCTCTATGCATAAACTGTACTTATGATTTGTATAGCAAAATATATCACCAGTAACCTTTTAAATACACGTATACCTGTGAAGGCAGGAACCAAAATGCATGCTCATTTTGCAGAACTGATAGAGATAGTAAATAAAAAAATAGCAGAAAAGTGAACACGTTATATTTTAGAATTAATCCAATGATTTGTCAGTTCTTAGTTTTGCTAACCTTTCAGTTAGGATGTTCTTAAATGTATAAAGTGATTTTTTTTTTAGCAATTTTTAAAGAAGCCTTTACAATTCTATAAAATGACAATATCAGCTTTCTTGATTGGTGGAGAGAGTAAGTCACCTTAGAAGAGAACTGCTTTATCCAGGAAAGAGTTGTTGGAATGACCCCTACATATTTACAGATATAAATATAAATAAAATAGGAAAAATTATATCTGGGGAATTGTGAAATAAGTTGTCTGTGTCTTCAAATCTCTCCCAAAGCTGCTTGAAATACAGAGCTTATATGTAGGCAGAAAGTGGACATATTTGAATTGGAACAAAAACATCTGAACAGAAAGGAACTGAGACCATAACCATTTTTTTTTTGAAGTTTAATATTATTAACACTTCCCTGATGGAATGCCACTGACCTAACTAATGTTGATTAGAAGAAAATTTATTTAAAAATTCACCAGGAGATTGTTTTGTTGCTAATTCAGCCTCACCATTGGGGCTGATGTTTAAATTTTTTTTTGTAATGTTTATTTATTTATGAGAGACAGAGACAGAGCATGAGTAAGGGAGGGGCAGAGAGAGAGTGAGACACAGAATCTGAAGCAGGCTCGAGGCTCTGAGCTGTCAGCACAGAGCACGACATGGGGCTCGAACCCACAAAGAGTGAGACTGTGGCCTGAGCCAAAGTCAGGCTGAGGCTTAACTGGCTGAGCCACCCAGGCACCCCAAAATGGAAGGTTTAGTTCCAGAAAATACATGGTTAGAGCTGGCAATCTTTTCTAGAATTAATGTCATTGGTATATGAGTATGAGCTGTGTCTTTGAGAGTGAACTGACTAAGCTCTAACATTGAAACCCAATACCACGATTGATGGAGAGAACTGGTTCACCAAGATGGGACTCTTGCTATGAATAGATATTCATTAGAATATGCGGGAATAGTGTCTAATAGCAACCACATCTATAAGACCAAAGCACAAATACCAGTTTCTGGTCAGCTTGGGTTGCCATAACAAAATACCATAGATGGAGTGGCTTAAACAACAGAAATTTATTTTCTCACAGTTCTAGTGGCTGGAAATATGAGGTCAAGGCGAAAGTATGGTTGGATTTTGGTGGGAGCCCTCTTCCTGGCTTGCAGCTGGCTACTTTCTTGCAGATGGCTGCCTTCTTTGTGTGTCCTCACATGGCAGAGAAAGAGAGACTACAAGGGTACTAATTCCATTATGAAGGCTCCACCCTCATCTAAACCTTTATCTCCCAAAGATTCCATCTCCAGATACCATCATATTGAGAGTTGCTACATCAACATATGAATTTGGGACATAATTCAGTCCCAGGAACTTGGCAAATTTTGCTTGTTTTTCAATAAGAATGTCCCCTATATTGAGTAGTGGTTTAATGGAATGATGGGTTACTAGAGAGATTTTAATCTTCCAGCTAATCACAAGAGTGAGTTTTCTAGAAATTAATTGGAATTAGAAGAAGTATAAACAACCCTGTGGCATTTCTAGAATGTCTGTATGATGAGTTCCATGGACCCAAACCCCAGCAAAACAACAATAAACGGACCTAAATTATAAAACAACCAACCGTTAAAGTCTTTGGAGTTTTTCCCAAGAGCAAACGGTGCATGAAGAGACTTTATGCAAAAAAACTAATGCATTAGATAGTACGTCTGTAGCATTTTAGAAAGGACTTGCTCCCTCCCTCCCATTCCTCAGCTCAGCATGACAAAAGTTCTATTCCTGGTGTGTGTTGCCAAGAAGTTGGGGCTCCCTTTCCTCTTAGCTCCTAGGCAAGGGCCAAGGCCTTGCCACAGAAGGGGCAGGCTCTCAGAATTTCTCATCCCCCCGCCAGCTCCATGTTGCAGAAGCTACTTTCAGGAGAGTACAGCCAAGAGGTTAGGTCTCCTTTCCTACCCCAACCACAAATTTGTAGTACAGAATCTGTAACCTGGGCATACCAGACCACAATTGATGGGAGCCCCATTACTTTCACCCCAGTTCCCTCCTAGGATAAAGTTTCCACGTGAGAGAAAGCAAGCCAATTTTTTGTCAATGGACAATTTGGGTATGAGAACAAATGAAAATTCTATTGTGTTTAACCAGTGAGATTTTATAAATTGTTATAACAACATACCTTATCCTAACCTGACTGCTACAGCCAGTGTTACACGAATTGTAAATACAAGAAAGTGGATTTTTTTTTAAATTTTTTTAACGTTTATTTATTTTTGAGACAGAGAGAGACAGCGCATGAACAGGGGAGGGGCAGAGAGAGAGGGAGACACAGAACCTGAAACAGGCTCCAGGCTCTGAGCTGTCAGCACAGAGCCCGACGCGGGGCTCGAACTCACGGACCGTGAGATCATGACCTGAGCCGAAGTCGGACGCTTAACCGACCGAGCCACCCAGGCGCCCTGAAAGTAGATTTTTAAAATTTAGTTGTAGTCTGTTGGGGATGTAGTCTAAGTGTGTTTAAGTAATTGTGTATTTCACATTTAATAAGGGGCGTTTTATTTATTTTTAAAAGTTCTTTATTAAAATTTTCATTTTTGCTTGTATAAAAAATGGCAAGACACATGGAAATCCTCTTCTAACCAGTGACTTCGGAATCTATGTGGCTCCCATGCCAAGGAGAGAGATGATAGACTTACACTGTCTCATAAATGCTTTGGTTAAGAAGTAACAAACAGGGGTGGGAGGGAGGGGAGGGTGGGTGATGGGTATTGAGGAGGGCACCTTTTGGGATGAGCACTGGGTGTTGTATGGAAACCAATTTGACAATAAATTTCATATATTGAAGAAAATTAAAAAAAAGAAGTAACAAGCAAATTTTGCTTATGGCCATTTTAACAATAAATAACTTGCAACACCATTTGTTGCTTTAAATTATGATACTGGAGGTAAACTAGTCAGTAAACCTGTAGGCAACATGTGGCACAATTTTACTGGGAAACTTGAAAAGAGTATAATAAAAAGTTGTGATTAAGATACAAGAAAAACACCAGGCTTCATTTCTACCTCTAATAACAAAGGTGCTGGGGGATAAGACAGTTTCTTTTATTTTTAATTTTCTAACGTTTATTTATTTTTGAGAGGGACAGAGATAGAGTGCCAGCTGAGGAGGGGCAGAGAAAGAGGGAGACATAGAATCCGAGGCAGGCTCCAGGCTCTGAGTTGTCAGCACAGGGCCCGAGGAAGGACTCAAACTCATGAACCGCGAGATCATGATCTGAGCTGAAGTCAGCCACTTAACCAACTGAGCCACCCAGGCGCCCCAAGGGAAGAGACAGTAGGGAGAAAACTCCCAGGAGTGTCGCTAAAATGATGCTCTTAAGATTAATTGTGGATTGAAGCCAGGCCACAGCAACATGACAGGGAAAGAACTGGGATAATAAACACACTGAAAGCCCTCTCTTCCCTTCTTCAAATGTCCCACCATTGTCATCCATTGACAGAATCCAAATAGAAGGCCAAGGTTAAGGGAAATTTTTGTGATGGTCTATATGGGTCACCCTCTCAGGATGAAGAGTTGAGTACAGAAGGACGGGCATGCATCTGGAGAAGCACAGAGAAAAATTATAGTTAATGAAGCTCTTGTTACTCAAATTTCACTGTCACAGTGGTTGTAGGAGAGGGAGAAGAAGAAATCGACTCTGATGGTGACTCTGAATCTTTAGCTTGAGTCAGAATCAGCTAGAGGATTAAAACCAGATTTCTGGGCTTTCTTCCAGAGCTCATATCTTCAATCCGGCCCAAGATTGTGTATTTCTGTGCTATTGGGACCACACTTTGAGAAACACTAAACTATAGAATCACAGTAGCCAACTTTTGAACCCTTACTGCTTTTTAGTAGCTTGGAACCATGACCAATCTCCCAACTGTCCTGATGTTCAGAAACTTACCTATTCATATATTAAAACTCCTCAATTATTGAATAATGTATCATTTTCTAAGAATAGAATCTCTGTTTATCTTGAATGACTTTGTAAACATTGCTGTGAAATTGCATGAGAAAATCCCCAATATGTTGTTTAGTACTTGGTAAATATGAATAGACAGGGCTTGCTTTTATTCTAACATATTTTAAGTAATTTATTACAGTAATTAAACCATAAATAATTAAAGGCCAATGGATATGTACAGAGAGCTATAATATGTAATATTCTAAAGTAATGATAAGTGTATAATTTTATTAATCTTGATTAAATTATTTGCATATATAATTCTTATATAAGGCAGTAAATGAGTACATAATAGCTATATGATATTTTGCGCTTATTGACTCTGTATGAATATGCTGCAGCCTTATTTTAATCATCTCTTAATAAATGACTCATGCTTTACTGGAAGGCAAATGTTAAATGAAATTAATAGAAGTTTGCTCTATGTAATAGGCAATAATGGATCACCTTTTGTAATAAGCTAGTGAGGTTTCATTTATACTGTACCCTCTGGGAAATTAGATGTTCAGGATAAGTAAAACTTTCCAGATAGTTAACGCTTAATCTCTGAAAGAAAATATTTACTCATCATTGCCTTGTAAAACACTCCGAGACAAATAATTTTGTACCTTTTAATTTTTTTTTTTAAATTTTTTTTTCCAACGTTTTTTATTTATTTTTGGGACAGAGAGAGACAGAGCATGAACGGGGGAGGGGCAGAGAGAGAGGGAGACACAGAGTCAGAAACAAGCTCCAGGCTCCGAGCCATCAGCCCAGAGCCTGAGGCGGGGCTCGAACTCACGGACCGAGAGATCGTGACCTGGCTGAAGTCGGACGCTTAACCGACTGCGCCACCCAGGCGCCCCTGTACCTTTTAATTTTTGTATTTCGATTTTTCAAAATGATTAAGTCGCATCGCACACACTGGTGCCGTACCATGCTCTAATGCCATGAAACATGCAGGAGCCTTTGAGACAAAGTAAGCAGCATTCCCCTGATTCATTTCCCATAGCTTATTTTGCAATTCTACCTCCTTTGTGCAGTAACAGGGCAGAATCTGGAATATGCAATGCTGTTTTAACTCAAAGTGGCCCCAGCTTCTTTGTGTCTTCATGTTTGCAGTTCTTGTCTGCAATCCTTTTTAAAGTCCTGAGGTTGCTTTTTGCAGTACTTAATAGGTGCCCATTCACCCATCACTTACTCCTCTCCATAGGTTCTAGTATGTACTCTCCAACCAGAGAATACCTGGAAACCAAGAGCTTGTTTTATTTTATTTATTTTTAAGTTTATTTATTTTGAGAGAGACGGGAGACAGTGTGTGCAGGGAGAGGTCGAGAGAGAGGGAGACAGAGAATCCCAAGCAGGCTCCGCACTGTCAGCGCAAAGCCCGATGTGGGGCTTGAACCCACAAACTGTGAGATCATGACCTGAGCCGAAATCAAGAGTCAGACGCTTAACTGATGGAGTCACCCCGGGAACCTCAATGTTTTGTAGAATTCTTTAAGGTATGTGAGCTTCTCTCCATCTTATCCATGATGACAAAGTTAAGAACTGAAGACGCCCTGAGATTCAAGCTTGGACATGTTGACTTTAGAGCCTACACTTTTACAATTAAAACATGCTGCTTCATAAGATAATTTTAATGTGATTATTAGGACAAAGGACCTAGATGGAATCTCGCTGCCTCTTTCTATCTATCCGACAAGATACATAAGAAGCCTACCTGGTTTAAGCTGATGAACGTTAGGGAGTTGGATTTAAAACTGGCTGCTGGTGGAAAATATGGCCATTGTGAGGCAAGTAGAAGTCTGATACACCTTATAAACTTTCAATATTATGAACGAGGCCAAACCTTATGATTTTTTAACTATTCTGTTCTTATCCCCAGAGATCAAGAAGAAGCTGAAGGCTTAAGCAAATATTTTGGTTACAAGCTTAGGGACATATTCTTGGGTTTAATACCGCTGTAATTCATGTAACTCGGGCTTCCTCTATAGGCATTTATTATAAATAAAGATAATTCAGTGTTCATAGTAAAGGTAAGTAGACAGTATCTGCTACTCTGTGGAAAAGGAACAAATTCCAGTTTAGTTTGGTTTCCTGGAAAAATCTTTATTGGTTTTTAAAGTTCATTTATTTATTTTGAGAGAGACAGACAGTGCAAGTAGGGCAGGGGCAAAGAGAGAGAAAGACAGAGAATCCCAAGCAGGCTCTGCACGGTCAGCACGAAGCCCAGTGTGGGACTCGAACTCACAAACCATGAGATCATGACCTGAGCTGAAATCGAGAGTTGGAGGCTTGCTTAATTGACAGAGCCGCCCACACGTCCCAGAAAAATATTTAATTTTAAGTCATTGCCATAAATTAATTTCAATAGGACAGTATTATGGGTTGAGTTGTGCCCCCCACAAGAAGATAGGTTGAAGTCTTAACTGCCAGTACCTCAGAATGTGACGTTATTTGTAAATAAGGTTGTTGTGATTATAATGAGCTGTAATTAGTTAAGAGGAGGTCACAACGAACTCTGGTGGGCCCCTGTAAAATATGACTGGTGTCCTTATAAGGAGATTGGCATGTGAAGACAGACACACAGGGAGAATGCCATGTGAAGATGGAGACAGAGACCGGATAATGAATCGATAAGCCAAGGAATGCCAAAGATTCCCGGTTCTCAAGAGAGGACTGGAGAGAGGCGTGGCACGGACTTTTCCAGAACCTTCAGAAGGAACTGACCATGCTGATCACTGATTTTGGACTTCTAGCCTCCAGGGCCACGAGCGAGTACATTTTTGTTTTTTCAAGCCACGTAGTGGTGCCTTGTTATGGTAGTCCTAGGAAACTAATAAAGGGAGATTTTCTGCATTTTATTAACTTCTCTTTAAAATTTTACAACTATTAAGTACAACCATGCTCCAAGAGGGTGCTAGAATTTATGTAATCCTCAGGTATGCACACTTGGCCAGGCCTGAAGGTCTCCGTAAATTATCAAAATGTAATCTTTAGCTAATACACCAGGCTATTTAGTAGCTGAAATACAATAGTCATCAGTAAAGAAAATGTGCTAGTTTAGACATTTTTCAAGTACTTTCCCTAAGTCAAATTATGAGTATTACCCTACAATACCAAAATTAGCTTAGTCCCATTTTACCAAGGTAAAAATGGGAGCATCACTGAGTTTTCTAATATTACAAAACCAGTAATTGCAGGGTTTGATTTAAATTCCTCCCTCTTACCACAATATATTTGTTAACATCACCTTGCTCACTAAATTTGAACCAGAATGTCTGAGTACTAAATGTAACTTCATTTATTACTGGCAGAATGCGGAAATAGCATGTTATAAAGTAATAGAGCATCGCTTCTCAACCATGAAAAGGAAAACCAAATTAAAATAATAGACCATGAGACTTGTGAAATTATGTTGAAGTTGGACCCTTGTTAGTTTGTTTACAATGTTTACTCTAAAAATAGGTCTTTACTTGAAATTCTAAACCTTTTGAAAACAAACAGTAAATGAAAACAAAAAGGCAGCATACAGATTGAGAGAAAATATTTTCAAACCATATATCTGATGAGGTTAATATCCAAAATATAGAAGGAGCTGAAACAACTCAACATTAAAAAAAAAAAAAAAAGACCCTGATTAAATAATGGACAACGGACCTAAAAACAGATTTTCAAAAGAAGACAAACAAGGGGCGTCTGGATGGCTCAGTCAGTTGCGCGTCCGACTTTGGTTTAGGTCATAATCTTGCGGTTCATGGGTTCAAGCCCTGCGTTGGACTCTGTACTGACAGCTCAGAGCCTGGAGCCTGCTTCAGATTCTGTGTGTCCCTCTCTCTCTCTGCCCCTCCACCACTCGCACTCTGTCACTCTCTCAAAAATAAATAAATAAACATTAAGCAAATTAAATAAAAAAGAAGACAAACAAATGGTGAGTGGGTATAAAAATAAGTACTCAATATCCCAAATTATCACAGAAATGCCACAGTGAAATATCACATCATGCCTGTCAGAATGTTATTTAAAAAAAAAAATAAAAGTAAAAAAGATAACAAGTGTTGGCAAGGATGTGGAGAAAAGAGAACACTTGTAAAAGTTGGTGGGAATGTAAATTGGTACAGCCATGGTGGAAAGGGTATAGAGGTTACTCAAAAAACTAAAAATAAAATCGCCATATGATTCAGCAATCCCTCTTCTGGTACATACCAAAAGGAAGTGAAATTAGTAGCTCAAAGAGATATCTGTGCTCTTATGTTCATTGCAGTATTGTTCATAATAGTCTATATATTGAAACAACCAAGTGCCTGTTGACAGATGAATGGATAAAGAAAATGTGATACATATAATGTAATATTATTGAGCCTTAAAAAAGGAGATCTTGTCGTTTGCAGCAACATGAATGAACCTGGGACATTATGCTAAGTGAAATAAACCAGACAAGAAAGAAAAAAGAAAAACAACCACATGATCTCGCTTATATGTGGGATTTTAAAAAGTTGAATACATAGAAGCAGAGGGTAGAATGGTGTCTACCAGGGATGTGGAAATGGAGCTAAGGGGGGATATAATTTGAAGGGTGAAAAGTTGCAGTTACATAGAACAAGTAAATCTAGGGAGATAGTTTCCAGCAAAGTGACTGTAATTAATAATACTGTACTGAAATCTGCTAAGAGAGTAGATTTTGGGTGCTCTCATTACGCACACAAAAATTGTAACTATGTGAGAGGAAGATGTTAATTAGCTTGACTGTAGAAAATCGTTTCACAAGTGTATGTATATACCAAATCATCATGGTATACACCCTAAATTTACATAATTTGTATCTAAAAAATAAAATTTAAAGGACGCAAATTAGCTCATAAAATAAAATTTAAAGGACACAAATTAGCTCATAAAGTCCACAATCAAAATATTGCTACGCAAGCCAGCTATAGAAGAATTAACTTGAAGGGGATATTGATATTTGGAGCCTCTGTAACAAATCTAAAACACCATTTCTGAACATTGAAACCTGGGACATTCTCTCTACTTTTGTGCTCTCAAAGGCAGACGGCATGCTGTCACACCCCAACATGAGGTATGAAGATACACCACCTCCTACTTGCCTTTCCTGGCCGTCCATATCTTGTTTATATGATACGGTCTCCGTTTCAAGCCATCTCTTGCCAACCTCTTCCACTTGACCTATCATTGTACTGTCCTATTTCCTTGTACCCATATCTGAGTTATTCATCATTGCTGGAGGTAACTCATAAAACTTTATAGTTCTGGAGTATAAAACAGCAGTTAAAATCTACACTAGGGTCAAATAACAGCTCTGCCACTTATTAATTATAATGTTGGCCCATTCACTTCTTTATTCTCGAATTCTTCTTCCATGAAATGAGGACAGTAACAATGCTAACTCCATGGAGTTGCAGTGACAATTAAAGGAATTAATATAGCAAAGTGCCTAAACAATGCTCAGTCCATATTAATGACCTATGGATGTTATCTATTACTATTACTATCGATACAATAAAAATGTATCGTTTTAATTGTCTGGTCTGTTTTCAGTGCAAACTGTCAATCCCACTATGATTCATAAGTCAGCCTTCTCTGTCTATTCTTAGAAAGACTAATACGTATGTCTAGCATTCCACAAAGTCTTTGACCTCATCATTTCCCTTTTGTCCTTCTCTTCAACAGATGGTCTTGCCTCCTATTATTATAATTGATCTGAAAGGCTGTACCTCAAATTCCTGCCACCAAATTTATGAATAGACCTGTGTTTCCATCCATTTTTATATAGTCCTTCTCTTACAATACCAAAAGTGTCCAGCATATTATTTGAAGTTTATTGTTCAAATTTTTCAACCTGTGATCTGGATTCTATCCTCTCTTGTCTCTTTATAGATTTCACTGTATGACTCAGTTTCTCTATCTCTGTCTCTCTCTTTTACTTATATTTTCAATGTATCCTTCACCAGTGACTCTTGCCCATCAGTATTTAAACCTATGAAAACCAAATCAAACAAAAGCAATTAAAAACAGTCAAAAATCTCTTCTCATTACCATCTTCTTTAATGATCAAACTTTTCTTTCCATCACAGGAAATTTCTTGAAAAAGTTGTCTACTCTCCCTCCTATGATTCTTGTCTTCTACTCACTCAAAATCTATGGAAGTCTCACTTCTAGAAGTGAGTTTAATGCAGTAGTAAAGGTCGAATATTCTGCAGCAGAAAGCCTGGTTCAAAATCTCTCTTTGTTCTCAGTATCTGTGACATATTTACTTATCTCTTTGTGCCTCAATTGCTTTATCTATTAAATGAAAATATAATAGTGCCTATTTCATACACTTGTTTGAGAGTCAAATGAAAGTCAAATGAAATAATATATATAAAGTTTCATACAGATTCCTTAAATATATTGTTTTTAATAAAAGTCAATTATTATTGCTCATATGCCCTCACCTTCCAAACAGTGGGTATTGTCAAAGTAACTAAATAGCTTTTTTGTGTGGTTTTTTTTTTTTTTTTTTTTGGCTGAATGTAATAGAAACTTAACAGCCCTTAGCATCTGAACAGGATTGTTCTTTGCAGCATTCTTGCCCTTGACAATAGTGATATCAACACTACTTTAAGGATATTTTTCCCAAAAATTCTCATGTTTACTCCTTCTAAGTGAATTTTTGAGATTTTTTTTTCCTCTGCCTATAACTTAACTTTCAGAATTGATCAGGTTTTGTCCAAGATCACTGTTCCTTCTATGCTATACACAGAGAATTTGTTGGTAATTTTTGGTGAGCAGTTTAACTAAACCCTCCTGTTTGACTATTTCATACCTTCTTTTCTACTCTTAAGTCTCCAAAACTTTCCCCATTCTCATGAATAAATGATGATCTGACTTTTATTTTACTAAGAAAGTACAAGCAATCTGGAAAGAGATTTCACCGGCTCCCATGATCACACCCACCCTCATTATAGTCCATATCCCCTTGTATTACAACAAATGAACTGTGTACTTTTAGGCAAGTCCAACCTGTTAATCTGTGCTCTGAATGTCATCTCCTATCACTTATTTCAAGACATTGCCCCATCATTTCTTCTCCTTTCCTGCACTAATTATTATTTTTTCTTTCTTTAAACTTTAATCAACATACAAAAGTGCTGAGTTTTTATCTTAAAGCAAAAAGTTTTCTTTACTCCACTTCACCACCATTTTCCACTTCTACCATATTTCCAGGCTTTGTTCTATAGCAAAACTGTTAAAATGAGCATTTTCCAACTTGTTTCTCCCCAGTTTGTCTTGAATCCACTCTTACCACATTTTTACCTCCACAACCACTCTTAAATTACGGTGATCTTCCCCCTTAACCATGGTTTCACTTTCTGTGGTTCCACTTTCTGTGGTTTCTCCTGACATAATAGTAGAAGGTCACTAGTAGTCTTAACACCACATCTCAATGTCTGTGTCATTCACCTCATTTCATCTCATCACTCAGGACTTTCATCATCTCATATCATCACAAGAAGAAGGGTGAATATAGCTTGATAAAATATTTTGAGAGAGGAAGACCACATTTACATAACTTATATTACAGCATATTCTTATAATTGTACTATTTTATTACTAGTTATGGTTGTTAAAATCTTACTGTGCCTTATTCATAAGTTAAACTTTATCACAGGCATGTATGTATAGGAAAAAATAGAGTACATATGGGGTTCTGTACTATTTGCGATTTCAGGAATTTACTGGCAGTCTTGGAACATACCCCATGTAGGTAAGGGAGGACCTTACCTACACCATGTTTTACCACCATGTTTTAAAGCTTATGGTCAACACTCCTTCTTCATATTGACTCCTCAGGCAGCATTTTTTCCCAATTAATCACTTTCTTCCCTAATATGTTCTTCTATTGGCTTAGTTTCCTGGTGTTTCTACAAAATCTGATCTTGCCTTCCCAGTGTCATTTGTTGATTTTTCTCATCTCTGTTCTCTCTAAACCTGAGAGTATTCTGAGATCAGTCTTTGCATAGACATCTACTCTTTTATATCTATAGTCACTCTGTGAGTGATCTCATCTGATTGTGGTGCTTTAAGCCCAAAATCAATGCTGACAATGCCTGTGTCTATATCGTAATAGGTCTTCAGTCCAGAATTCTCTTCCCATCTTTTTGGGGGAAGGCTCTTGACTGTGTTCAAAAAAAAGAAGAAGAATGGAATATTAAGTTGTTTTAGGCTAAATGTATTGATATGTGTAAAAGTACTTGGAATTCAGGATATAAAACGTTAGCCCCAGCCCCTAGGATGGGCCTCAATGGTTTGATTTTTTTGGATAAGGAAATTCTGGACTCAATAATGGCCTAGAGTCAATGAGGTTAAGATGTCAGAACTTCCCTGGCATAAAATACAGAGAAAGGGGTACAAAGGCTTAGGAAATGGGAATATTGGAGTAAATGTATTGTGTTTGTCTTAGTCACCCATCCCTAACAATATGAACATTTTACTAACTGACCTGGTGAAGAGGAATTAGACAGCTCCCTATATGCTTAAATGAGATAGGTGTACACCCGAGTGCAGGCAGTAAGCCCTGGGAAGTTTCAGAGGCTCCCACAATAGTGATTTCCTCTAGTGTTTGCGGAATGTTGGGGCCATTCCTTTAAAGTGAGAGACAACTTAGTACATCTTATATTGCCATTTAGGAAGAAAGAAGCCAAATTTTAATGTTTTGCAGTTTCATTAAAGTTTAGATGATCTGCTCTGTCTCGTTTACTGGGAAATCCATAATGCTATCAGTTCTGAGTGGAACCTGGAGAAAGAGAAGACTCGTTAGCATACCCAGTCAGAAATGTAAGCTGCTCTGCCACCTGGTCCTAATGACACAGCATAATTAATCATGAAGGAAACCCATGTGGCAGACGGAGATGGTAGATGGAGCCTCTGGCAAGCCCCAAGTTTCTAATAAGAGCAGAGCCCCCACCTCTCCCTTCAACTATAGTCTGTGCCTATCTTAGCCATGAAATCATCATGTTGGATATTAACAAAGGCATTTCGTTGTGGAATGAATGGAAATGGTACATGTGACTCCACACTGTCAAAGGTCTAGATTGTACGAGTAATTAGCATAAACACATGGCTCAAATTCACAAATACCTACTCTTATAGCTTCACCACTTCTTACTCAATCCACGCTCAGAAGCTCATGGCAGGTTCCTTATAACCATTTTGCTGGAAGGGAAAGAGGAATAGACATGCTTTACACATGGTTATGCACAGTAGCATGTACCATTAGAAAGTGCAGTTGTTTGCATTACAGCCTAGCTTGGAGAGTTGTAGAAGATGACAGTGAAGAGAAATCTTTTCTTAATAAAATGCCAAGCAGTTATTAATGCATGTATAAATAAAAGAAATATGTATATATTTTTAAAGTAAGATTATGTATGGATCTATATTGGTTCTAAGATAGTGGTTAACTCTTGTCTTGCTGGAATCAAAGAAGAAATTGGAATATTTATGACAAGAAGGATCAGGAAAGCTATGGATGGACATCACAGAATGAGCAAAAAGGGGAAGAAATCATGTACCAAATAGATACCTTCTAGAAGTACCTACTTCAGAGACTCCATAATCAGGTGGACAAGATGGGTCATCCTACGGATATCAATCAAACTTGTTGTCCAAATATTCCACTGTATCCTCAATGGGCCATACACAAAGAAGATACGTAGAGATATGGGCTAGGCCTGGGCTCAAAACACATAGACTCTCCCTCATTAAGGCTGGTCTGCCTACCACCTGCCCAACCTTTCAGCAGATATTATACTTAGATTATTTTTGACCCCTTCCTTCAGATGCAAGGCGGTGATTTGTCTTCATGAGAATATATGTACATATTCCAAATATGAACTTGCTTTCCCTGTCTGAAATACTTCTGCCAGAACATCCATTAGTGGACTTTACATAATGTTTTATTTATGGCCTTGTTATTGTACACATCATTGCCTATATACAAAGAACTCATTTTATGGTGAAAGAAATGTAACGGTGGACCCATGTGGGAGGGATTCATTGGTTTACCGTGAACTCCTCACCCAGACAAGAAGAATTTGATAGAATAGTGTTATGGCCTATTGAATACAAGTTACACCCCACAGTTACAATGTAATATCAATGATTTCAATTCTCTGTAGGTATGAGATGTAGTGTATGATTTTAACTCTCTTCAGTTAGAATGTATAAATCTGCTAACCAAGCTGAAGGTAGGTCCCTTTTATTGATATATTTAGTAATCCATTTTTGAACATTTCCTACTTACCCCTGCAGTCTGGTGCTGGGTGAGTTTGAAGGTACTAGTGGCCAAAGGAGGTGTGCTTTTACTAAGGGACATGATCATGACTCTGTTAATTAGGTAGCTGAGACTACACCCTGGCCTTTTGGGGCTCCTGGTGATGGTGAAACAAATATAAGAATAAGTAAGTTCAGTCCAATGGTCACAGTGATTATCTCCAAGTATGACGGGAACCATGGTCTGCTAGTCCACCACAGGGGCAAAGGAAGACTCGTCCAAAAGAGTCACTGAAGTACCTCTTCTGTGTCCAGTTATAATCATCAATGGAACACTGACTGCTTCAACCCAATAAAGACAGGCCCAGTGAGGGCTTGGATCCTATAATAATAAATATTTGGATTATTCTGCCAAGTAGAGCTGCTGTCAAAGTGCAGGAAGAGATGGTCTCAGAGAGTAAGAACATAGAATGGCTGGAGAAAGAAGAAAAGTCTAATGATCAGTTTTCAGCCTAGTGACCAGGCACACAGCTGGGCACTGTGATGGTTCCAACTTAAGTTAACCATGCACTGCTACCTTTTCTGAAAAGTAAAGGTGATGGCTAATGTTATAATAATGGTTCCACGGGGATCAAAAGTGAATTGAAATTATCTTTTAATGAGATAATTGAGGTCTTTCTGGGCTGAGAATTTTTTCCTTCCAGCAAATATCTGGAATAGATAAAAATTGGCAAGGGAAGTAGAATATGGTTTACAGTTTCCACTTGCTCTCCTCCACTTTCAGGTCCAGTCTCTACAAGTTTGCTACCTACTGTGTATTGTTAAAGTCGACTCCTTTCAGGTCGGCCATCTCCCCCCCCTCCCCCCCCAATTTGTGGCTTTTAGCTGGATTTGGCCAATGCAGACACCAATAGCTAATACTGGAAGGTTGGTGGAGAGAGAAGTTAGGTTGCATTTCTGATAAATGCAACATGATGGTTAATTCTGTTTACACGTAGAGTTCCTACTGACTGATTCTAGGTCTGACTGGGACCTCATTTTTTCCTCTTCCTTTTTTAGGTATGTGGCTGCTAAAGATGAGCACAGTTTTAAGTACCTGGGTACCCCAACGTCCCCCCTTTTTCCCTTAACACTGAGAGTATGTTTTAGAAGCTTAATCATTGGATTAACTTCAAAATCCTAGATGACTATGTCTTCTGTTTTCAGTAGACTGTGACTAACATAGCTAGTTTCTTCAGAGAAGGAAGAACAAAGTTCTTTGGCTTACAAAGGAGTTCAGGGAAATTTAGGGCTTAATGGTCCTGAGGCTTACTTGGGTACATACACTGAGATAAACCCACCCCAATTATTATAGCCCAACTCCTTCTCCACTAATACGCTTACTTTTATATAACAGACTTGGTACAATTATGTGTTCATCTTAGATTTCAGGCCTGATGAACAGCAATGTTTTCCCCAAAGCTTCAAGAGGTGGAAGATTCTCAAATTCCAGATTTGAAGCTCTCTCCTTGCTCCTGTGCTTTGAGTAGAGGCTTCAAAGCTCTGACATTTTTTTTTTTTTTCTTTCTTATAAGCTTTCTTGGGTCAGCAGAAGTGATGACTCCACCTTGCAGTCTGAGTGATGCAAGCATCATTATTGCCGTGGCAGATGGTCAAGTGAAGCAACTCACTGATTTCCTAAAGCCTTGTTTTTGACTAGTGCTTTATTATAAGCAACCACAGGCAATAATTTACATAATCATAATCCTCTTATATATCACTGATTCACAATATCCTGCTTAATCAGGTGAGCCTTTCATCTCAGAAGCTCATCTTGAGGATTTCAATCTTGGGACTATCTCTGGTCTCAAGAAGTATATTGGTTAATTCAAACAAGTTATGAAAATGCTAATGTGGATATTTAAGTCAATATAGTTAATTCAGGAAACCAGTCACAGAGACAATAAAAGAGCCAGTAAACCGGTAGGGATCCATGAAAGAGAACCCAAGGTGAGAAACAACAGGAGTCTTCTACCGCTGCTAGGCTGGAGGGACAAGCAAAGAAAGTATTGTTTCCAGAGCCAACGAGTCTAGATCATCCCTGGAACATGGAACCAAATGAGGCCAGTCTTGCAGAAGCAGCTGTGTTAGAGATGCCGTCTGGCCCTGCTTGTCCTTTTCTTTGGCCAAATTCAGCCAAAGGTCACTTCACACAGGAGCCAAGAAAATGTAGCCTGGATAGGTCAGTGTTTTTTGATACTAAGCAGAGCAGGGAGAAAGAGAAGAATGTATTTGAAGTCAAATAAGCCAAGAGGGGGCAGAATGTTCATAAGCTATACTGAATTCAAGTTCACTTGAGAATGACTTAAGGGTTCACTTCCTAACATTTGTCCGACTACTATCAGCCTAGGTCTTAGATTGAATATTTGACTCGCTTTTTCCTTCGTGATGTAATGTCACTTTTATTCCGTATGGGTTTGTAGAAAGTAAAGACAGTAATCTTAGCCAACTCATATGAATATAAGATTTGTTACTTTTAATCAGGCAGAAAAACTGTTGAAACAGGAAAATATATGCCACTCAACCAAAGAAAAATTCCTACCAAAGTGTATACACTAAGGTTCTCCACAAATATTTCCACTTCTGTTTCAGTCCTTGAGAGTCCAAATTCCAACCTTAAATTTTCAGTCAAAAGTGAGAATTTAGGGGTGCCTGGGTGGCTCAGTTGGTTGAGCATCCGACTTCAGGCTCAGGTCATGATCTTGGGGTTTGTGAGTTCGAGCCCTGTGTCAGGCTCTGTGCTGACAGCTCAGAGCCTGGATCCTGCTTCACATTCTGTGTGTGTCTCCCTCTCTCTCTCTGCCTCTCCCCTATTCATGCTCTGTCTCTCAATAATGAATAAACGTTAAAAAGAATAAAAAAAGAGAGAGAGAATTTAGAGCTCATTCTCTGTTGGGTGCATGACATGTGGTCATAAATGACTCTGTGGGTCATTTTTTAGGTACCTATAAAATATCCAGAAGCCTAACACTCAAAGTGGCCACAACTCAGTCCAAATATGCAATGTTCTTTCAATCACCATCTAACAAAGAATAGATCACTTGAGTAATCTATTTAGATGAAAACCTCAGAGTTCCTGTCATAGTGGCCTTTGTTTGGGGGGGTGGGGTAGAGGTAAGCACCACCAAAAATTGAGAATGAAATTACTCTTGTCATCAAAAGGGCGAGGTATCTGTCTTTTATCTGTTGTTAAAAGAACTTCCTGTTATCTTTGTTGACTAATAATCAAGGTCTGTTTTTCTGATCAACAAGACATCCTTATGTCAGAACTCTGAATGTGATCTTGCTACCTATGAATCAAAATGTCAGATGTCAAAGTTGGGGTATGTTTTTCTTTAAGCTGATAGACTGTTATATGTGGCCATTGATAAGAACGGAATTTGAGTGTTTCTGCTCAGCCTTGGCGACATCCTGCTGATGGTTATCTGAAGCTGCAAATTGAACTTACTTTTGTGTGAATGCATATGACATTTGCCTTCTCTTTCCAAGAAAAAACAACAGCAACAACCCTATATTGTAACTGGTGAATATTCACAAGTAGCAACAGTTCCACAGCCTTCCTGAAATGAAATACATCCCAGTGATATGAGGGAATTCTTATTCTAAGGCTGGATTTCTCCTGCATTGTCTTCCATAAGGAGAAAGTTACTACTCACTGTTTTCTCATGACATTCTTTTACAAGCCAAAAGTCAGTTTTTGTTATCATTTTCTTCTTTTATCTCTGTAATTTCAATTCTAATTTTAGTTAAATATATCTTCTATTGCTTATATGTTAAGTAATACATTACTTGTATATTATTTATGTATTAAGTATTATATTACTTGCAATTACTAAATTACTATAACTATTACTTATATACCAAGAACTATAATGTTCTTATATAGATTCTTCATATTTATAACTTCTGTTTTTTATACGTCTATCTGCATTTGTAAGTTTAAAATCTAACATGTTCCTTCTTTTTGCTTACTTCTCTTTTGTTCACGGTACTTTGCTCACACCTTTAACTATAAATAACCTCACATTCCGCTTACATATACCTACTTTCCCACCACTCTCAGTGGGCAAGGATAAGAATTTCCTATCAGCATTTTGGTTCAGAGTGCCTCCCAGAGTCCAGCACATAGAAGGACTCAACAACTATTTAATTCAACGGATGAATGACCATAAAAATAAATGTGTTTTCATATATGGCAGCATTTAGTTGCTAGAAAGAAAATGCCAACATCTCTATCTAATCCATATTTAGATCCATATTTAGTAATTAGTCTGCAGCTGGACTAATTTTCAACTAAAAATAGGATGGCAATCTTCTTATAATAAATTAGAAAATCCCCCTCTTGAATTTATGTAAGTCTAACTTTAATGTGTTATGAGATTCACATAAACAGAGAACACGTTTATTTTGTAACCATTATTTCATCAGTGCTCAAAACATAGTAGATGTTTTGTAAGTATTTGTGGAATTATTTAATATATTGATTAATAAATATTTTTAAAAATGATGCCTATACTTTTTGTACAGATGCAATGACAGACAGAGGAAATAGAACAACAGATATAGTAGGCAAAAAAAATAACTAAAATGCATTTAAAAATGTTTCTTAAAGATTATAATAATGAAGATGATAGTTAATTCTTTTTAAGCATTTGTTGTGGGTCAGAGACAATAATAAAAACTTCATATGGATTATATATTTACCTCTCCGCCCCCCCCCCCTTCCCAAATCTCTAGGGTAGAGAATCTCTATTTTTTAGGTAAGTACTATAAAACAGAAAGAGAGAGGAACCGCCCAAAATCTTAGATCTCATAACTAGCCTTGTCTGTCAGTGTTTCAATCTACTTAATTTGAATGCACTGACCATAATCTTCTACCGTTATGCTATATTAACTCCCAAAGCACAAAATGAACTTAATATTTTGAGAGTTTGCTAACGTACTGTAGGTAAAACACAGACACGTGTACTTGTGTTAATGACGCGAGTCAAGTTGAAGACATCCTTTCCTTTTATTTGATATACATCTATTGTGATCTGAAATAAGGTGTGTATTCCCCTCTTCAGGAACACCTTTGCACGAAAGCGGTATGCACTTCCAACAGACCTGCTACAGGTATGGTACACATTTTATAGATTCAGCCAAAACTGGGGTACAAAATGGATCCTCTCTTTGAAACTGGCCCGTAGTTTCAAAGATTTGTTTTTGTACTTTCTTTCCTGAGGAAAGCTACGGAGTTGTTTTGTGACTTTCGTTTTCTATAAAGAGTCACAGTTCCATTTCAGCTCACAGGTATAGTTTATAATTTAAAATTATTAAAAATCATTAATACACATAATAGGTACAGATTTTAAGGAGATTTGACTGTAATAGGCTATTAACTTGACAAGTGTCATTTACTATTTCCTCCAAAAATACTGTTAGTGTAAGAGTTACGGTATTTTTGAAATTATAAGTAGCTATATTGATAGCATCAATCTATAATAGACTATAGATCATAGTTTGAAACTGCCTCAATGAGAACAATAAATTTACCAACTGTCCCAGATGTTTAATCTAATGTTTATTTGTTCGTTCAGTTGTGGATGTTAAGTTATATATTTGATTCTCTTTTCTTCTGTTTTCCGTTCATTGGAGAAAACGACAGAATGTTCTAAAATGCTTAATTGGCAGATTTTAACCTAAACCTGTTTGTTGCTTTAGGAAAAATACATGTCTTCTAAATTACAGGAAGAAACCATGCTTCCTATTAACCCAGAAAAGTATTACAGCACCAAGTATATGGGGGAAGGGGTAAATTTTAGGAATATTTCTTAAAATGCACAGAAATCATAGCAGAAGAAAGTGGGTCTCCACATTCTTAGCAGAATTCTTGCTTGTAAATCCAAAAGAGGTGCGCTGTGTTTTGAAAGACAGGCTCGCCACATTTACTGTAGCATTTATAGAAGGAGCTCCTCCAAAGCTTCCCCTTCTGGCTTACTGATGAGTGGAATTGTTTGTGTCTCAACTGGGACTATAATTGGCACTTACTCTCCTGTCAGCCTTTCAGAGTATTGGCGTGTCTTTTCAGGAAGTTCTTAAGCACAGGAAGAGCTAAATAAGGGCAGGAGGATCTTCCAAATAGGGTAGATCGCCCATCAGGTACCAACTCATTCACATTCCCAACACTTATTTGAATAGCATCTGTACCTCCTGCACAATAGAATTGTGGAAGTTTTAACGATGTTTTTGCATATTTGTTTCCTGTTTCACCTCTAGCTATTGGAGTCAAATTGCAACATTTTTTTTAAAGCAAATTTTCTGCCTAGAAATCCACCTAAATGTAAAAACGAGTAAGTTTTCTTGCCCACGCATAAACTACAGTTATGAATCATGTTAGTGATATAATAACTTAGGGTTGTAATTTAACTTAATTTCTTGGGTAGTAATACCATTTTAGAGAAAAAATATTTTTTTTCCTCAAAACAAACTCTAACAATGTATAATAATACCAAAATTGCTTACTGAACATAATTCTAATATTCATTTCATATGTTAATATTATTCCCATTTTATTGATAGGGAAATTGAAACTCAAGTGAACTGAACAATATTTTCTTTTTCTTTTTTTTGAAAATTTTTGAATGTTTATTCATTTTTGTGGGAGACAGAGAGAAAGAACGTGAGCAGGGGGGAAAGGCAGAGAGAGAGGGAGACAGAATCTGAAGGAGGCTCCAGGATCTGAGCTGTCATCACAGAGCCTGATGCGGGATTCTGACCCACGAACCTCAAGATCATGACCTAGACTGACGTTGGATGCTTAACTGACTCAGCCACCCAGGCGCCCCATTGAATAATATTTTCAGTAACTTGTATCTAAAAAGGGATTAGGTAGGGTTTAAATCTAGGTCACTTTGGCTCAAAAATGTAATGTTACAGCTCGCATCCTGTTTTATAAGTGAGAATATATTTCCCCCATGTTGGTGTTGGTCAGCTGAAATGAAATATATTCCAAAAAGAAATTTTTGAATTTTGAAAAGATATTCTGGTACAGAGGACTTTTTAGAGCAGTGAGAATATTCTCTACAATATTATAATGATGGGTATACGGCATTACTCATCTGTCCAAACCCATAGAATGTACAACACCAAGAGTGAACCGTAAGGAAAAACTATGGATTTGGGGTGATTGTGAATGTCAGTGTAGGTACATCCTTGGTAAAAATGTATCATTCTGGTGAATAATGTTGATAATAGGGAGGTTATGCATGTGTGGAGGCAGAAAGCATATAGGACATCTCTGTACCTTCTCAATTTTATTGTAAACCTACAGCTACAAAAACAAAAAACAAACAAAAAAGAACTTCTCTCTCTCCCTCCCTCTCTCTGTATGTGTGTGTGTGTGTGTGTGTGTGTGTGTGTGTATACACACATATATACACATATATATACATATATATAGTTGTTACATATATATGTGTGTGTGTGTAAATATATATACATAGTTGTTCTGAGTATTCCATTTTAATCCATTAATTACATAAAGCAATTACATCCCCTCTTTCTTGATTTTACTTATTTGAGTTTTCTCTCTTTTTTATTTTTCATCAGTCAAGTTTTGACATCGTGTTGATGTATTTCAAAGAAGCAACATTCGGCTCATTGATTTATTTTTCTTTTCTGTTTTCTATTTCATTGGTTTCTACTCTGAAATGTATTATGTCCTTCCTCTCCTTCATTTTCTAGTTTTCTAAGGTAGAAGTTTACATTAGGATTTAAAATCTTTTTTGTTGGTGGTTTTTAATTTAATTATTTTATGATCAAAATATATTTTGTATGATTTTGATTCTTCCCACATTATTGAGAATTGTTCTATGGCCTAGCATATATTCTATCCTGAAGAATATCCCATGTACACTTGAGAAGAATGAATGCTTTCTGAAAGCATTAAAGATTAGACCGAGGAGGTTGGAGGTAGTAGTTTACAGAAAGTCTTAGTGGTTTATTTAATTTTTTGAGGAGGTGTTTGTTATTAATTGAATTATATTTTATGATAATAATTATTGGTGTAGAATGGTGAATCATATATGTAATGGTTTTAAGAAGGTGTCCTTGTCATGGTTGATCTGTTTTCAACTCAACATAACTGCCACCTCTTAAAGAATACATTGCATGGAGAAGCTAGCACATGCATTTACCAGAATCATCTTTTATATATAGTTCCAGATTTTGGTGATGAAAGGACCCTGCACATGATTTGAATGGCAGGAGAAAAGGGGATGCCATTTTCCTCAAGACAGAATTGCAGCCAGAAGAATAGGAAGATGTGAAATTCACAGCAAGTTACTAAGAAGCTCCTGATAACCTTTCTCAGTTTTCTGCTGTGAAATGAAATAGTATGAACCCCTTAGACATTCTTGAGAATGTGGCAGCTTTCTTTCAAGCTTTTGAGACTTGCTTTTGTACGTTAGGCTGCAATATACAGTATTTTCTTCCCTAACCTTCAGTAGCCGGAACCCTGCTTTTGGCATTGGCTTCCTGTATCTTTATTCCACAAACATTTCCCAGTAATCATGTATGGCCCAATAATGCATTAAACCTTTGTACTCAAAATACACTGAGTTGCTTCTCTTTTTTCCTAACTTAATGCTGATTGATGCAGTTTGGTGCAGTAAGTCTAAGGTAATAGAATCTATAGGATGAGAATCTGAAACTTGTCTATAAACTTATTGGATTTTAATTTGGTAATAGCTTCACTGCCAGTGAAAAATGGAAATTGAAACACTACTAGTCCTTAGAATACTGTTGTGAAACAATGAATTAAGTCATCACAGGTAATCAAATACCTGAATAAGGTAGACTTTGGGAAACTATGGAACGAGCTGCCATCTTCTAAATGTATTGAACAACATGAAGAAAGAAAATAGACTTCTTGTTTTTAATTTCCAATTCAAGGCCAAACCTCTGAAATAATTTCTTATTTGTTATAGTCTCAGGGCCAGTATTTGTGAAACTCAAACTCAAAAGTCTGACCTTCTTGAGGATAGCTAAATTATTTTTAAAATAAATCAAATTACAGTCTCATCAGTTCTTTATTGTTAAAAATTATGACATTGAGGGGAACCTGGGTGGTTTAGTTGGTTAAGCATACGACTTGGGCTCAGGTCATGATCTCACTGTTTCACAAGTTTGAGCCCCGTGTTGAACTCTGTGCTGACAGCTCAGAGTCTGGAACCTTCTTCAGATTCTGTCTCCCTCTCTCTCTGTCCCTCCCTGACTCACACTCTGTCTGTCTCTCTTTATCAAAAATTAATTTAAAAAATTAGGATACTGATTTAGAATAAGTAGAACCTCGAGAATAGGAATGGGATGTTTGTGTAGATGTTGATAAATCTGAATACCTTCCAGGCTGTTATGGTAGATTATGTCTACCCCGAATTCATGTGGAAGCTCTAATCCCCAGTAATTAAGAATGTGACTCTCTTTGGAAATATGTTTTTTGCAGGTGTAATTCATTAAAATTAGTTCATTATGATGGCGTTATCCAACCTGACTGGTGTCTGTATAAATAAGGAACATTTAGACAGACGCAGACTTGCACATACAGAGAAGGACATGTGAGCATGAAACAGAAATCAGGATGATGCATCTACAGGCCAAGAAATGCCAAAGATTTTCAGGAAACCACCATAAACCAAAATACGGCATGGAACAGATTCACCCTCACAGCCTTTGGAAGGGACCAACACTGTTGACACCTTGACCTTGACTTCCTACCTTCCAAAACTGGGAGACAATAAATTTATGTGTTTTAACTCACCCAGTTTATAGTAATTTGTTACAGCAACTCACGAACTAATAAAAATGCTATGCTCCATTAAGCTTACTTTGGCTGAAGTAGCAGTCTTGCTTCTCTGGTTGAGGATTTTTTAGCTTTCTATCTGTTCTTTAAATGTTTATTTATTATTTATTTTGAGAGAGAGAGAGAAAGAGAGAGAGAGAGAGATGGAATGGAGGAGGGGCAGAGAGAGAAGGAGAGAAAGAATCCCAGGCAGGCCCTGTGCTGCCAGCACAGAGCTTGATCCCAGGAACCATGAGATCATGACCTGAGATGAAATCAAGAGTTGGACACTTAACTGACCGAGCCACCCAGGCAACCCAATTTTAGCTTTCTCCTCATAGAATTGAGGGAAGTACCTTCATTCAAAAAAATCTTTTTAGGCCAAGAATTACAGTAGAAGATACCACCATTGAAATTAGCATCCTGAATCCAATGGGGATAACAGCTCAGAGAAAGAAAGAACAAGCTTCTTTAATTCCCCCATCAGAAACAAGATCAGAATTGTTATTGTAAGGAGTAGCAAGAATACAATAGTGAAAATGGTTTTCCTCATGGAAACATTTGTGGTAATTTATTGATTATTGTGACTAGGACTGATATATGTGAATCTACTAAAGTCTTGCCTTACTGACTCAACAATGATCCTGAAAGGCAACTGTAGAAGTGATCTTCTCAGCAAAATTTCAAACATTACATTTATGTGTTCAACATATGCATGTTCACTTTGCCTAGAAGGAGAAATGGCCAGAGATGCAGATCTATGTTATTTCATGGAAACTGGCTAGTAGTTTGGCTAGATGGTAAGAGATTTGAAAGAAAAAAACACTGGGAGACAAGAAGTCCTAGGGAAGAAATATTTGGATGGAAGTTTCATAAGAGCACAAATTGACTGGATACTTACCAAAGCATACTTTGATGCTTTAAACCAAGCTTTCTAATGTACACTTTCCCAACATTTAGCAACAACTTACCTGTCTTTAATGCACATTTCACTGACTTCCACTCTACCGGTTTTTACAGCAATGATCTAAATCCGTACTAAACAATTTACATTTTGATTGCATAGAGTGGCTTCTTTTTTCCTGACCATGTTCTGAACGATACAATGATTATGGCCTGAATCAGAGAAATAGGTATGAAAAAATATGGATTTTTACTTTATGTAAACTCTATAGTCTGTTCCATTAGCGGCTTAGAATATGGATAGTATCTGATGAATTGCAAATTAATTATGTTGTCCATTTGAGAAGTATACTTTCATTGTTTGAATGACATTCATAGGACTTATGAAAAAAATCTCTGAAGTTTTCCAAGAAGAGAATGCCATCACCCACATAATTGTTTTTGGAGAAGGTATTTCTGTGTATCAATCTGAAGTCTTTCTTTCTATGCAGTGGATTAGCAAGATCAATGTAAGATTTTCCTTTGCTTTTTAAAGTTGGTGCCATAACATTTTTTCCAAAATTGTTATTAAAGTTGTATTTTATTTTAATAATTTATTTTTTTGCACAGCCCCTCATCAACTACTGTAAACTTAAACTTAGGAGATTTAGGCATAAAATTAATTCAATTTTTAGCACATTCCGGGAATCAGCAACGTGAAGTAGGAAAATATCTGCATTTTCTCAATTACCATCACTGTTGCTTGCTATTAAAATATGCTTTTTATTAAATGTATTATAATGTAATTGTTAATATGCAATGTAAACTAATACTTTTAACTGTGTTTAGCATCAATACGAATTTCGAAATCAGATCACAGCTTTGAAAGTTAATCACAGCTTAAATTGCTTAGGTGTAATATCCAACAAATATTCAAAACAAATATAAAAGAAGGGAATAAAGACCTCAGGATAAAAAAAGCATTCGACATTAATATACTTCAAGTAGACTGCTTTGCAGGACTGCATGACCAAACTCATTTACAATTTGTTTTAGAATAGTGAGTCATAAAATGAAATAGAGCAGAAAAAATTGCAAAATATGAGAGAAAGAGAATGAAGGTAGCAGGGGAAAAGCTTAACCTTGGAATTGTCTCAGCATTAGTTTTAAAAGTCTATTTCATTTTCAAAAATATTGTATTATAATATCAATAAAATTTTTATTGGTTGGTTTTTGTCAGTATGTCATAGATTATAGACAGAATCTTGTCCAGGGGATGGGACCATTAGTTTATTTACATATCATAAGCCATAAGAAAGAAATTTAATGTACTAAACTTGATTATATAAATCAGTAAATCACTAACAATTTTTAGAGGAAAATGGAAGATTATAGTAACGATCATTTCAACGAGTTCATTAGAAACCCTCCACAACACAAGAAACATCAAGAGACATGGTCTTATTAATGACTATGACACAATAATCTAATTTAAAATAATTGAATTATTAGGGTCAATTGACGACTGTGTGATTTTGTGTGATAAACTATACTCCATACATCAAAGTCAATTAGTCACTAAGTCATTCATAACGCCTTTCAAACAAATGACTATATTGATTCACATTAAAAGAATTTAACTGGAAATCAAAGATACCAGATGCAGTAAAGCTTAGTGATGATTTACAATTTCTAATGTAATCAGAAACTAGCTCTTTTAAGACATAATTGTTGCTACTAAATATAAGCTGTTTAGAGAGAAATGAGTAATAAATAATAGATATAGATACAGATGATACAGATACAGATACAGATATAGATACAGATATGGATACAGATACAGATATAGATACGGATATGGATACAGATACATAGATATAGATATAGATATAGATATAGATATAGATATAGATACAGATCTATCTTCTGGGTGTTGTACAAGATGCTAATCACTGCCATGTTTAAAAACAATTGTAAATAAACCTTGAAGACATTCTGCCTAGTGAAATAAGCTAGTCACAAAAGGAAAATACTGTATGATTGCACTTCTTTGAGGTACCTACAGTAGTTTAAGTAACAGAGACAGAAAATAGAGTGGTGGGTGCCAGGGGCCAGAGGATGGAGGGATGAGGGAGTTATTGCTTAATGGAGACACAGCTTCACTTTTGAAACATAAGGAAAGTTCTGGAGGTGGAGGGAGGTGAGTACGTCAATGTACTTAATGCCGTTGAACTATACACTTCAACTGTCCAAAACAGTAAATTTTATGTTGTATATATTTTACCACAATTTTAAACAAATATGATCCCTACTTTCAAAAAATGCGTGATTTGTTCAGGAAACATAGTAAGAAGAGTGCAACAATGAATTGTGATGTCAGTCATGATATAAGACGGTGCCTGTCATAGTTCAAAAAATTGATACTGGGTGGCTCAGTTGGTTAAGCGCCCAGCTGGCTCAAGTCATGATCTCATGATTCCTGAGTTTGAGCCCTGAGTCAGGCTCTGCGCTGACAGTGTGGTGCCTGCTTCAGATTCTGTCTCCCTCTCTCTGCCCCTCCCCCGCTCATGTTTTCTCTCATCTGCCCTCTCTCTTTCTCAAATAGTAAACATTAAAAAAAAAAAAAAAGAAAAAGAATCTTGAGATCCAGAGATTATTCTGGATCATCTGCTGAGCCACATTCTGAATGTCGGCCTGCCCTGTTGGATCTGGGGCATTTGGAAGCTCTATTTAGTTCGTTTCCAATATGGTGAAAAGGCATGGTGATCTACGGTAGTGTGTAGTTCCTTTGGCCATGTTATGGTATGAAAAGTTTAGCAAGCATTGTTGCTAAGTTCTTGGAGTTTAGAGAAAGAGAGATCACTATGGATTGGAATAGATTTGTGAAAGTAAATAAGTAAAAAGAGAAAAGAGATCACGGATTCTGAGTATAATTTTCATAGGCATTGTAGTCGTATAAATTTTGGGGGGAAACACGTCAGAAACTATAAGGCATGTGCAGGAAATAATGAGTAACGCAGCTTGGTTTTAGCAAAAAATGTTACTATAAGGGAATAGTGGAAGATTTATAAAGTGAGTTGAGAAAAGCTTTGGGAATGACAGGTGGGAGAATAGATAAAAGAGAGGCATTGGAGATTTAATCTCTGGTTTTTGAGTTTTATTTCCTTTATAAATAATCAGATAATGCATAAAATCGTATTTATCAATTGATGCTGCTTCTCATAGCTTTATTATTAACAGGAATGAAAAATATTTTGATTTTTTAAATGACATCTTTCACTAAAAATTATAAGAATATAAGAAAAACACAGGAATGATTTTTTTAATGTATGTGTATAGCTTCAACATGTGTAAATCTTTGACAGTTGAAGGAAATATTCCATCTCTGACACCTAAATAAGGAAAGAAAACTGTGTGTATATTTGAGTTATTACTTTGTAATATAACCAGGTCCTCTATAATAATGTGTATCTCTATAATATAATTGCAGATAGTGGAGAGAAAAAAAAATCTTAGAGCAGAGACCTGGCACAGTATGTGTTTTTTCTTCATTGAACAGTTTTTGTGATTTCTTCTGTAATTGCTACACTTTGCTGGAATCTCAACTTAACAAAATGGATGGTGACTAAGATGAGACAGCTTCTTTGCTAACCTGACTCAGTTTTAATCACAATTTGTTAGCAATATATTGCAATTTTAAAAATCTCTACCTTCTTCCGAGACCACCCTGATTTGATAATTGGAGGTCCGTGTACCTTATTATTGTATGTCATTCAAGTGTCATGATTGGAGTAGCCTCTGAGTTATATGAAAAATGTTAAGTCTCAAGACATCGTGTATGATTTATGGTGATTGTTTTCTTCTCAATTTAACTAGATTCTCTCGGGAACTGAAAAAGGATCAGTCATCAAATTACCCTCAGGCCTCTGAAACAGAAGCAGGAGAATTGTGAGTCCCTTGTAACTGGCAAAGGCCACTTCCTCCCTCGTGAAGATATTTCAAAACTGGTCCTGGCAAAGTAAATATTTCTAAATGTCCTTGAATTTTGTAGGGTTCACCTACTTCAGTCATGAGTCTAAATAATAAAATTAGTAATGTAGGAGGCTTAGGCAAGTGGATTCACAGTGCAATTATCTCTTTCATGGTTGCTATCATGTTTATTTTCTCTGAAAATGCTATTGATCATTTGAAAATGTATTTGTACTTGTTAAGAATTTTTTCTTTTTTTTTTTTTTGTCTTTGTTAGCTCTCAATAATCTCTCCTTTGCCCTAGAAATGTGCTGAACTTAATTAGGTACTAACCAATTTAGTCACAATGAATTGAGAATTCACAGAAGGTAAAATAACACAAGGCACTGCTGTAAGAAATTTAAAAAGAAGTTATACTGTCCCTGGTATTTTGAAATGAATACTTTGAAAACGGGGTGTGTGTGAATACACACACATGCACACATACACGTATATGTATGTATATATATAATATTTTCAATGACCTTTGGGTAATTGTTTTTACAGTGACACTAACTGACCTTGGAATATTACTATACTTACTCATTTAGTCATTGCTAAATTTCAATATTAAATCTGACATACTTTGATAGGTTTTTCCACATGACATTATTTTTACCTTCCACATAGGAGTCTCATATTGCATAATTATCTATTAATATGTCTTCCTATATAAAATGAATTCGTCTAAGCCTTATTCCTCTGCCTTATTCACCTTTTAATCTGTAAGACATAATACAATATCCTTTTTATGTTGAATATTAAGTGGATATTAAATGAGTGAGTGAAAGAATGAATGAGCAAGGAACTGTAGAATACCAATTCATGCATACTTATGGAAATTTGGACTTTGAAAGCACCATAAATATATGCTAAGTCAAATACAAAATTATTATTTCTCAAAAAATTATTGTGTACTTAGGAAATCCAAGGGATTCTCATAGGTCACTAGGAACAATAAGTCTTCAATAATATGGCTAGGAATAAAAAGTAATACATAAAAAACAATAGTTTTACGGGGCGCCTGGGTGGCTCGGTCGGTTAAGCATCCGACTTCGGCTCAGGTCATGATCTCACAGTCCGTGAGTTCGAGCCCCGCGTGGGGCTCTGGGCTGATGGCTCAGAGCCTGGAGCCTGCTTCCGATTCTGTGTCTCCCTCTCTGTCTGCCCCTCCCCCGTTCATGCTCTGTCTCTCTCTGTCTCAAAAATAAACGTAAAAAAAAAAAAACAAAATTAAAAAAAAAAAACAAAAAAACAATAGTTTTCAATTTGTTTTTTTTTAATTTAAAAAAAAATTTTAACGCTTATTTATTATTGAGAGACAGAGAGAGACAGAGCATGAACAGGGGAGGGGCAGAGAGAGAGGGAGACACAGAACTTGAAGCAGGCTCCAGGCTCTGAGCTGTCGGCACAGAGCCCAATGCGGGGCTCAAACCCACAAACCGCGAGATCATGACCTGAGCCGAAGTCGGATGCTTAACCGACTGAGCCACACACGCGCCCTAACAGTTTTCAATTTGTAAAGCAACAAACAATTAGAAATCCCAGTTATATTAGTAACAGAAATGATAGTACTGAGTAGTAAATGTATCAAAAATTGTTCAAGACTTGGTTGAAGGAAATAAATGAGTATACAATGAAAAGATCTAGTATAACATTTTAATGATTTTCCAAGCATAAAATATGCTTGAGTGGGATGCTTCAATATTCAAGAAATAGCAGCTCTCTACATTAATGATGACAATCATTAACACTGTACACCAAAATATCTTTGTTTCTTTTTTCTCCTGGACGTATAATAGAACTGACTTTCTACTTTCTTGAAGTTAAAGATGATCATGTGACTTGCTTTGGCCAATAAAAAATGACAAGTCACATAAGTCACTTTCAGGAAGGAGCTAAGTGCCAGTGCATGATTTAACATGTTTCTGTTACCATATTTTTCCATCAGATTTATGGTAGCAAATTTTTAGATGAAGCTTCTGTTAACCTGGGTTGCTGAGTAGCTGTTATGAGAACTACCTGCTGCCCTGCTGAATTGCTACGAACGAATGGTAGGTCCAAGAGATACAAATTTATTGTGTTTTGCCAGTGAAATTTGGTGATTGCGTCAGAAATTTGGAAATATATTAAACTATGGGATATCAATCTACAACAGAGATCAAACCTTCTTCTGTATAAGTCCAGATATTTAATACTTTTGGTTTTATGGTTTATATAATTTTTTAAGTTTATTTATTTATTTAGAGAGAAAGAGAGAGAGCGAGCACACGAGCGAGGGAGGGACAGAGAGAGAGAAAGAGAGAAAATCCCAAGCAGATTCTGCACTGTCAATACAGAGCCCCATGCAGGGCTGGATCTCATGAACTGAGAGATCACGACCTGAGCCAAAACCAAGTGTCAGACTCTTAACCGACTGAGCCACCCAGGTGCCCCGATGGCTTATATAATTTTAATCACACCTACTTACCTCTTCTGCTATAGTACAACTGCAGCTATGGATAGCACCTAAATGAATAACAATGTCTGTATCCCAATCAAATTTTCTTTAAAAAAAAACAAGGGAAGGGCCAGATTTCTCCTATTGGTTGGAATTTACTGAAACCTAATCTAAAACTTCAATATAATGCAAAGAATTCACAATTAGATTTATTATTAATCCAAGTTGATCCTAGAGTCATATGGAAAAAGAAAGTGCAATCACAGCTATAAGAATCTGAAAATTAAAAGTAATTGGGCATGGGGCGCCTGGGTGGGTCAGTCCGTTAAGTGTCCGACTTCAGCTCAGGTCATGATCTCGCGGTCGGTGAGTTCGAGCCCCGCATCGGGCTCTGGGCTGATGGCTCAGAGCCTGGAGCCTGCTTCCGATTCTGTGTCTCCCTCTCTCTCTGCCCCTCCCCTGTTCATACTCTGTCTCTCTCTCTGTCTCAAAAACAAATAAACGTTAAAAAAAAAATAAAAAAAAAGTAATTGGGCAAAGCTAGTTCAAACAATTATTAAATATATCTGAAATGCCATGATAGATACTCACCCATGAATGGATACACCAACATAAATAAGAGAATATGTTGGGGAATAAGTGTCACTGCATATCAATGAAGAAAAGAAAGATGGATTAACTGAAATTATAACAATGGAGCACCAATCTAAGAAATAATTAGATCTGACTCCTTATAACACAAAAAAATTCTTATGTGCTAATGTTTAAATCCTCTGAAAAATGAACCCAAATGCACTCAAAGAAAACATAGGAGGATGTTTTATACAATTAGGATGTGGAAGTAGAATTTTTATTATGATATCAATTCCAGATATCATGAAAAATAATTGATAAATTTAACTTAATAAAAATCTAAATAAATGGTGTAAACAGAATCAAAAGACAGGGAAATTTTGGAAACATTTTTTGCAACAATTATCATAGCTCTATTCTTACTTACTTAATATATTAAATGCTCCTATGAATTGATATGAAAAAGATCAAGAACTCATTAACAAAATGGTATAGATCTTGAAAACAGAAGTGACTGGAAAAAAATACAAATGAATTTTTGAGATGTCCAACTTCATTTATGTTAAGAGAAATGAAACAAAAAATACTGTTTTTAAAAATTTTTTAATGTTTATTTATTTTTGAGAGAGACAGAGACAGAATGCGAGGGGGTTGGGGCAGAGACAGAGGGAGGCACAGAATCTGAAGCAAGCTTCAGGCTCTGAGCCGTCAGCACAGAGCCTGACATGGGGCTCGAACTCATGAGCTGTGAGATCATGACCTGAGCCGAAGTTGGACGCTCAGCTGACTGAGCCACCCAGGCGCCCCAAGAAATACTGTTTTGTGAAAGTTTAAATTGTACAGTTTTGTGTGGGGGACAATGTAAATATCTGTGTGAGACAAATTCTGTCGTAATTTAAAATGCAATTTCTTTTGTACTTGGAAATTTTTCCTATAGATTTTCTAATATATTTAGGTATAAGTAAAAGATCTTTATTTTTACATTTATCACAGAACAAGAATGAAGACGCCCATATGATTATAATAGGTTACTAGTCCAACACATCAGTGTTCACGTATTAAAGGAAACTCTATGTAGCTATTATGAGGAGCAAGTGTCTTAAGCACTAATATGGAATTGTCTGTAAAGGGAAAGAGAATTTTCGAAAAGTCTGTAGAGCATACTACCAATTATGTAAAATACTTGCATACAGATAGAATATCTCTGGTACAATAGTGGTTCTTTTGGTGGACTTTATAAACTAAAGATGTGTTTAGGGTCTAGAACAAGACAAATCAAAATGAAATCTTTGCTAGATGAATAAAGAGATCATGTAATCCAGGTATGGCAGTGATCATTTCCATACTTCTACTTCCATAAGTTAAACCTCCTAACCTATAAAGTGAATATCGACAAGTTTGATCTTCTTTCTTCAAGATCTTGGATATTCTTAGGCATTTTGTAGAATTTTGGATCTCTTTGTGATTACTTTTACATCAAGATGATTCTGTATAGGAGTCTATCCAAGATGTGCTTGATTCCTCTCTCATCGACTTTAGCTGAACTGTCCAGGAAACGACTAGGTAAACCAGACTGTCATTCTCCCCTGAGCCATTCTTACTATATTAATGTCTATCAATATAATCATGCCAGGTTACCATGTAAACGTATGTTTTACTTTTTTTTTTTTTTTAAAATGCAATTCTAAGAAAGACATTTTATGGTAGTTTCAATAAAGGTTGAAATGGTAGCTAAGTCAGTCATTCCCCTACATTAATTAGAAAGGAGAGAGTGTTCAAGACTTAATCTTTCACAGGATGGGGTGCCCAATGGGTACTCAAATTTATCCTCATGATAAATTTGTCTCACTTGGAGCCCTCTCTTGCTCACATACAGTTCTCTATTCAACTCTGCACTTGGAAAATGATTTTCCTCTCTCAAAAGGAAAATAGTGACCTATTGTGCCTCTAACTCAAGCAATATCTCAAGCTTTAGTTAACACTTATAGACATGTTCTTTTGTTCAGTTTTTACAGGTTTCTAATTGGAGATGTTGCTAGAAAAGATCTATCTATCTATCTGTATATATGCATCTATGGGTGGGTATATATATATATATATATATATATATATATATATCCTCATATCATTTGGAAACATTGCCCCAAATAATAACAGTCTTACATGAAACATTATTTAAAAAGATTTTTTTAATGTTTACTTATTTTTGAAGGAGAGAGAGACAGAGCATGAATGGGGGAAGAGCAGAGAGAGAGGGAGACACAGAATCCAAAGCAGGCTCCAGGCTCTGAGCTGTCAGCACAGAGCCTGAGGTGGGGCTCGAACTCATGAATCATGAAATCATGACTTGAGCTGAAATCAGACGCTCAACTGACTGAGCCACCCAGGCTTCCCCCCTTTTTTTAAGTTTTTTTTTCTTTTAATGTGAAACATTATTTCTTAACCTGGCTGCATTATAAGAAAATCCAGGTAGGCTTTCAGTGTTTCATTTAGTTTTTTTGTTTGTTTGTTTGTTTGTTTGTTTCTACCCAAAGAGACTGGAACCAACTTCTATATTGCAGTTTTAATTAAATTATTGTAACATTGAGTTTCACGCAGAACGGAGATAGATTGGGTTACTGATGTCATATTTTGTAGAATAGATGGAATGAGTTCATAATGATTCTAGTTGCTGATTTTTCCCTCCCTCCTTCCTGTTTTATTTTATTTTTTTTAATTCTATTTTTTAAATTCTAAAATTTATTTTATTAATTTTTTAATAAAATTTTTAATTTTGTTTTTTAATCTAGGGAGTCTCTGATGAATTTTTACAGAAAGAGTGGAAGTGGACTTACCGAGCACATACACAGCTCAATAGGTTCACCAGATAGATTATAACAAGAGAAATGTGAGATATTTCAGTCAATATGTAATATTGAGGTAGGAATGTTTTAAATGACTGCTTTTGGGGTTTGGTAATGAGAGAAATATATGAAGTCAAAATGTAAGTTGTGACAAGGAAGACTGGAAGGGCTTTAATCAATGAAGAAGGATATTCTTACTGCCGACTCTGATGACTAAGCGATGTCATGCTATAAAAAAATGTGAAAATGTCACAAAAGTTGTTAAAATGACAGAAGCATTGCCAGAGCTTTGAGCCATCCATAGTGAACAGGAATAAATAGGGAGCAACCCTATATCTTAGGTATTTGGGGATTGAGCACAAAAAGCAGCAATAACTGTTGCCTTTATGGATGAGATGAATTAAAAAGAAATCTATTTTTATTTTAAGGTGTGTATGTGGACTGAATAATGAACCAAAACCCAAGGTTTAGACAAGTTGTTCTTGAGAGTGGGAATTCTAAAAAATACTATTAAGTGGCTGAGGTGACACACAGAGATGTAGAGAGGGTTTGAGGGGGAGGGAAACAATTAAAGATCAGCATGGAAGACTGGTGGGTGAGCCATTTGTGACGATTGTTACTCACAAACGTAAGTGTACGGCCATCTAGAGCCATTTGCCAGGAAATCAGCCATAAAACATAGCCACAGTTAGCTTTCGTGACAGCTACACTGAGCAACATTCCCATCTAAATTTAGTCCTGGAATTTTGATGTAACTTCCTCTTCTCCAGGTGGTAATCTCTGGAAGCTGATTGTAACTCTCATTCCTTTCTTATTGGGAAGGGGCATTTCCTATCATCTGTACACTTTATGCCTCAAAGCTCTGGATGCCTTATTTTTGCTACTTGGTCCGCCATTGCCATTGAGTTCACTTGACTCTTTTGATTATCAGCATCTGTGTGCTAAAAGGAAACTTTTTTTTTTTTTTTTTTTAACGTGCAAACAAGTTATGGTCCTTAAGTGACTTTACCTAGGTTGACTTTTTCTATGTAGTCTCCTCCCAGAGAATTATACTTCCCTGTCTAGGAGGTTAGACCAAGTCCCTCAAGGGCAATGCTATATGCTAGTAGTGAAGCTGTCTTAGCCTTCGCTATCAAAATAGAGCAAGGTTTCTTCATCTCTACCCCAGAAGGAGATGTATGGCTTTTGAAAACTCCTTTCCAAGAACTTAATGAATCTTTAAATCTGAGCCTGTTTTACTAATACTACTTTTCCTTGAAAGATTTCTTCCAAAAAACCTTCATCAGAGAGCCTAGAGACTAGCATATAAATAGAATCAATATACAGATAGTCTCAGATTCCTGGCAAGGGACATAAATAAAGCGTCTATGTGATTTTGGTGCATTTAATAGAGGGACCAGGGTAAAATAGTACTATTAATTATTTTTGGATGCTAGATATCCATGCTTAATGTTGACTTTGAACATGACATTAAAATTTAGAAATGGTCTGTCACAGAATTCTGCTTCTCTCAAATAGACATGGAAATAATGAGTAAATGTTTATTATAATATTTGTAGCTATGTAGTACCTGTTATTGTCATCTAAAACACTCTGTGATAATAGGCGAAGCCATGGATTTAGAAATTTGACATATTTTCCATTATGTCCCGATGCCTGTAATTAACTAGTCGTCTTGCTGTTGATCCTATTTCAATAGACTTCAAGTCACATAAAATATTCAAAAGAGTTGGATTAAGCACCTACTATCAATTAAAAAATATTATCTGTGCATGTTTAATATGGAAGAGAAAACAAATAATATATCTTGATATTCATTTCAGTTTTAGCTTTATATTTCTTATCAGACTTTGAAAATTGCCGAGAGGCATGCAGCGCTTGTATTTTCCCATTTCCCCAAAACAGGCCTTTATCATTTCTCTAAGTGAATGCTATCTTGACTTTAGCCACTAAATCTTTGCTCCACTGAAACAAAAACAAAACGGCAGAGCTTGATATAACATGCCTCTCCTGCTGAGTCCCCATCGGTCCAGGTGTTAAAAATTGGACACTTTTTTTTTTTTTAATGCCCTTGATATATGAAAACAAAACCAGAAGGAAGCTTGTTGAGGAAACTGTGTTTTAAACAGTAGTAGCTCAATCTGTTGATTTACTGGCTACTGATTTACAAGCTGTGAATGAATTGAAGCCTTCAGCAACAGGAAGCTATGCCATTGGGAAACCCTAGAGCTCCAGCTGGAGCCGGGGGACCTGCTTGACTGCGAAGAGGAAAACTCACTCCAGGAGCCCCCTGTAATCAGAGTTGTTAACCAGAAGGAAATGTCTTCAGTGCTCTTACATGGCTTTTAATCAGATACTGACAGAGTGCCTTTGATCAACACATTTGCACCATGAGGTTAACTAGAGGGTTCAGTGTGTCCACATAGATTTCACAGTCAGCTCCAAATGTACACAACCAACAGAGAGACTATTCAAACCTGATCTTGTTGCTGGCTCCCTCTCTGTCCTCTCAACCTCCAGGGTCGGCTGTGAGGATTAATGAAACTGCATTTTTCAAGCATCTTGCCATCTCTGAACTAGAACCAAGGGTGAAGCATGAGGCATTGTTGCGGAGGCCGGCGTGTTGCTTCTTTGATATCTCCACACGTCTTAATTGAAACCTTAGACAGTGGCACCAGCCTGCTGCCCTGTGTTAGGCCTTTAAGAACACAGTAGTGGAGAGAAAGGAACCTCAGGGAGGAATTATCTCAAAGACAGAGATCACTGGTGAGTGAAATGGCCCCGGCTGAGTTATTTTTCATTTGCCAGCTTGGTTGGTATCCAGAATCCGTGACTTGAAATGAAACGACTCTGTAGTCACAGAGCAGAGAAACAAAGTTGGCACAGAGGTACCAGAGAAAACAGCTTACAAGGTGCATCCCAAAGATGCTGAAGAGGGAATTAGATACTTCTCTGTCACTTTAATTGCCTCTGAAGGATTCCATGTATTTTGTGTTAGCAGACAAGATGGATTAACCCCTTCTCATTGTAGGGAAAAAGAAATTGCTGGGTCTGCACTGATCTTGATGTGGGGAGCAATGGATAAGGTGATATTATCTTTGAATATGGATTCTAGCAGCAGTCACAGGGTGAAAGTTTATTTCTGCATTTTTACATATTCATTATAGATAAAATATGAACGTAAATAATCATGCAATTGTGCAAAACTAAAGGCTGCAGTTAGGTTTAAAATAGTCAGAAATAAGAGTCATGAAAAACAGCAACAAGAGTTTTCTTTCATTTAGCTGTTGACATAGAATTGGCAATACGTATCCAAGCACTACCAAGAAAAAGGTAATTGTTAGAAAGACATCAGGGTTTTTTTTAATGTTTTTATTTTATTTTTGAGAACGAGACAGAGTGCGAGGAGGGGCGGGGGTGAAGAGGGAGAGGGAGACACAGGATCTGAAGCAGGCTCCAGGCTCTGAGCTGTTGGCACAGAGCCTGCTGCAGGGTTTGAACTCACAGACCATAAGATCATGACCTGAGCTGAAGTGGGACGCTTAACCAACTGAGCCACCCAGGCATCCCAGACATCAGTATTTTTTAATATTAGGTATTCATATCTATAATTTTAAATAGTAAATATAAATTTCAAAATCCAACTGCATTTATGGTACTTAAATCACTTGGTTTTTATTTTTTAAACAGCCAGGAAATTGAAGACTCATCCCTTTCATGCTCTAGTTACTGACCTATAAAAGAAAATATGGAAAAAATCATTGAGGCAAAATAAGAGATAAGTGGTTATGGTTAGTTTTTGGTATATTACCTTGAAACTTACAAAGTCATTAAACTTTAGTGGAGAATTTTTCTTACCTTCTTTCAGATTAGCTAATACTATTCCAATTTGGGGGAGCAATTAATATCTTTACCTCCCATGTATCAATCTTTATTTTCAGGTGGAGTCACAGTCCATTTATTTTTTGCAAATCTATATGGTGTAATTTTCACAAGTTAAATATAATTTAAGTAAATAAATGTTAAAGCTTTTTTTCTGTAGAATTCACTTATTTTTCACTTAGGCCCAATTTAATGAGGAATCAATTTAAAAAATAATATGCAAATTTTTTTTCTAATTTTTCAATTGTGATGCTTTAATGAATTTTAGCAAAGTTGTTACAGCACTAGTATAATTGCAAATAAGCACATTTCAAAGTCTTGCACAAAGAGATCACTGGGTGCCCTTTGAATGAAATACTGGGAATTTCCTAACTGACCTTATGGAATTATTTGAGTCTACAGGGGTATCCACCTGTAATAGATAGAAGTTAACTCGAAGAAAACTGAAGTAATGTGTTTCCTGGGATTATGTTACATAGCCGTGTAAATGATTTATGTTCATGGCAATGCAAATGAATTTGTATGGAAATCTCTAGAATTCTTATTTTGGATTGATTTTAATAGTTTGCTGTTTCTCTGACTACTTTGTGGATTAAATAAAATCTTTGAAGACTCTTCATTTCTTATTAGTATGATAGTCACAATTTAACCTGCCTGAAAATTATACTTTGTTAGAGACATGAGGCAGAAAAAGGAGCTCTTTTCATTAAAGTAAAAGTTAGCTTATTTTAGTTTTCCATCAGAATAACATAATTACAAAAATTCAAGTTAGATCTGCTTGCTAAAAATATCTTTTTAGTGTGTGAAATGCTAGAATATACATTAGGGAGGAAGGTTTTTGTTTCATTTGTTAGTCTTTCTGGAGAACCTATAGCAGCATCGTGTGCATTCAGTATTTCTTGTTCCACATGGAGCAGAATGGGAAGAATGGAAACAAAGACTGAAAACAAATCTCTCAGAAAGGACAATATGTAAATGCCAAAGGAAAAATGGAAGTCTTATTCTTCCCTCCTCACATAAAAATTGATTTTAAATAATGCCAAATTCCATATTATAGGGTATCCCCAAAAGGGTGGGAATAGAACTTTTAAAGTTATTATCTGACATCACAAGGGAGATTTGGTATTTGTTTTTGTTTTCTTTTTTCTAGTTTTTAAGAAACCAACATGAAAAACTGACTAATTGGGAAATACAAATGCATTGAGGTCTGTCAGTAGAATTAGGACCAATGAGTGTGATGCCTTTCTTAGTCTTTTATTCTAACATTTATTTCTAATAAATAATAACATTTCTAATTAATAATAATAACATTTATTATCTAATAATAACATTTCTAATAAATAAATAACATTTATTTCTTTTCTTATTTCTTTTATTCTAACATAAAAATTTATCAAAATAAAAGGTTCTCCATAATTAATGTTTTGCAACAGAATTATATAATTTTTCCCTTTCATGCAACCTGTGGAAAATAAGTGTGAATAAGAAGGTTATTTTATGCTGCTCCATTTTGCAAATGTTAGGTCAATTCTTGACTGGTTTTAAGGAATTCTATCATGATATGCCTTGTGTAGTTTTTTTCTTTCTTTTTTTTTTTTTTTTTAGGTTTATTTATTTTTGAGATAGATGGAGAGACAGAGACAGAGCATAAGCAGGGGAGGGCCAAGAGAGAGAGAGACACAATCCAAAGCTGGCTCCAGGCTCTGAGTTGTCAGCACAGAGACTGATGCAGGGCTTGAATTCACAAACCATGTGATCATGACCTGACCCTAAGTCAGACACTTAACTGACTGAGCCACCCAGGTACCCCTGACTCATGTCATTTTTAATGTTTCTTCTGTTTGGGTTTTATGAAATTCCTGGAATTGTAGGTTTAAAGTCTTATCAAATTTGGAAAAGTTTTAGCCATTTTTTTCAAATATTTCTCCTCCTTATAGGACTTTAAATCCAATGTAATAAGCTTCTTTAATTTGTCCCCATAGTTCATTGATATTTTTTACATTATTCTTCAGTCTTTTTATGTTTTATTAAGTAGGTTTTATCACTATGTCTTTAATTTCACTAATATTTTGCTCTGTAGCATTTAATCTGCTCTTGATATCATTCAGTGCATTTTTTCATCTGAGACATTATATTTTTTATCTCCAGCAGTTTGATTTGGCTCATTTTAAATATTAACCTGATCATGTTTTCTTTAATTTCTTGACCATATGCTATACATTTACAGTAGCTATTTTAATGTCTGTCTGATAGTTCTAGCATCTCGATCATCCTAAGTTTATTCCTTTTTTTTAAGACTATTTATTTATTTTGAGAGAGACAGAGACAGCGCAAGTGGCAGAGGGGCAGAGAGAGAGGGAGAGAGAGAATCCCGAGCAGGCTCCACACTACCAGCACAGAGCCTAAAACAGGTCTCACACCCATGAACCGGGAGGTCATGACTTGAGCCAAAACCAAGAGTCGGATGCTTAACTAACTGAACCCTCAGGTGCCCCTTAAGTTCATTTCTATTGACTGAATTTGTTGTATGAGTTGAACTCTTCTTTTTGTGTAATTTTTTAAAATTTTATTTATTTATTTTTGAGAGAGAAGGAGAGGGAGAGAGAGAGTGCGCACGAGAGGGGGAGGGGCAGAGAGAGAGGTCGAGAGAGAATCCTAAACAGCTCTGCACTGTCAGAGCAGAGCCTGATGCCAAACTCACGCATGATGAGATCATGACCTGAGCCAAAATCAAGACTTGGCACTTAACTGACTGAGCCACACTTGTGCCCCTGAGTTGAACCCTCTGATTCTCTGCATAACTGGTAATTTTTTATTGGATTCCAGATATTGTAAAATTTCATTTGTACATACTAGATTTTTTTGGCATCCCTTGAAACATTTTTTATCTTTGTTTTAAGACATACTTAATTTACCCAGCTACATAAAGCTGGTTATGTAAGCTGTTTTAGGCAAGATCAGTAGGATCTTTAGTCTGGGCTATTTTGGCTCTAGTACAAAGGCAATGAGCTTCTGAGTATTCAACTTGATGTCCCTCTTCTTGAAAACATGATCTATTACCAGCTCTGTGTGACCTCAGTAGTTATTCTGTCTCCTTCTTTCTGCAGTCTTATGTAGTTTTCTCACATGTTGGCCAGTTGATTAAAGAAAAATTGGTTCCATATCTCCAGCGTTCTCTGTGTGCAACTCTCTTTCTACTCTACTCCATTTGTTGGAATGTTTTGTCTCCTCAAATGTCAACTTTATTTCTGCTAGTTGAGCAAACATAGGGCGTATTTGTTTTCCTTCCAAGTGACTTCCCTGTGCTTCCCTGTTGTCTAATATTTGAAAACCATTGCTTCATATATATTGTCCAGGTATTTAATTATATAAAACTGGAGAATAAGTTTGACTCCTCTTACTCTATTATGGCTGGAAGCACAAGTCTATTCTGTGGCTCAATAAATGATTAAAAACATAGCTCAGGCTTAGGGATATTTTTTAACATCTTGAAATTTTCATGATTATCAATTGTATAATTATCAGGACTATGATACTAAAAATTCCACTCTATGCCAGGCAAGAATGAAGAAGTAAGCAGGCAGCCCCCAGTGACCTGAAGCAGGCTGTAATATATCTATAACCCCATGTCATAAACTGTGAGCTGTTTGCTCTCTGAGAAGAGAACACAGTAATTCTCAGGATATGTGTGCTGGAAAGAGGCTGTAAATAAAATCTCACTTCTATAATGCAGCTATCTTTGGACTCTGAGATCTTAGTTTTAGGAAAGAAGTCTCATTCTTATTGCCCATTGAGAGCAGAGTGGAAAACACTGGACAATCTTCATAATAATAGAGTATTCAGAATAAAGGCATCTAACACTATTCTAGTAATGGTGAATAAGTGCATAGTCCTTTTGAGGAAACATATTGTTAGGTCATTGGTAGATTTGAACTCTAAGAAAATGGTTTTCCAATGGATATAATTCAAAAGAAAGAAGGAAAGAAAGAAAGAAAGAAAGAAAGAAAGAAAGAAAGAAAGAAAAGAAAGGAAGAAAGAATGAAAGAAGGAAAGGAAAGGAGAAAGGAGAAAAGAGAAAGGAAAAGGAAAAGGAAAAGGAAAGGAAAGAAAAGAAAAAGCAATACCAAAACAAAACAAAACACAACAAAACAAAACCCACAAAGCTCCCTGATTTCTCCATTAAGAGTAGTAAATTAGGGCAGAAAGGAGCTGGTTTTTAGAAGAGTGCTAGGGAAAATATGGTCTGTGAATGGGAGGAATTTGTGTTTTGTTTTTCCTTTTATGTTTAAAAGGAGTTTATGAAAAAGCGATAGGTAACAGAGTTTGCACTATTTCAAGTGCTGATGAAATGGAGCACTGTGAACATTTGTGCATGTTGTACAGTGCACAATTTTAGTTGTGCTTTTCCCTTATAGCCCACAACCTTGACCAGCAGCAGTGACGTCACTTCAGGGAGCATGTTAGAAATATGGAATTTGAGATCCCACTGCAGACCTACAGGCTCAGAATCTGCATTTTAACAAGATCCCAGGTGGTTTGTACACTCATTAAATTTGAGAAGTGTATACGTGCATAATGTCTTGGAGTTGGGAAGTACACAGCTTGCCGAGCAGGATAGATCCGTCTGTGGGAACCAAGGTTGTTAAAGGGTCTTCTCCTGACAAGCAAGATGACTTGAAGAACTGGGTTGAGGCCTCTGGGTCACCAGCAATAGGTTTTTTTTTATATAATACACAGAAACCCTGAAGAATGCACTATTCTCCCTTATTTCTTTCCCTGTCTTTCCCTCAATATTTTTGCACAGAACACTCCACTTCTGACACTCCTGGCCACCAAATGAGTGGGGTTTTTCTCCCACACCAAACAATTCTCCATGATACCCGTTTAGGGTCTCCCACTTTAACTCAATTCTGACACTACCTGGAGATAGTGTCAGGTCCCTCAGGATAAAGGCTCAGTGCCACAAGGCTGCTTTACCCCACTTCAGATGCCAACCATGAGTAAAAGTTCCCCAGGTACCCACAAGTTCTGTCTGACGGCCTACAAATCAGAGGTTCCCACAATCCCCTCTACAGGTGTGATTAATTTGTTAGAGTAGCTCACAGAACTCAGGAAAACACTTAATTTACATTTACCAGTTTATTAATGGATATGGTAAAAGTTACAGGTGAATTAGCCAGATGAAGAGATAACAGGTCTGGGAGGGCCCTGAAATGCAGAAGCTTCTGTCCCCATGGAGTTGAGTGTGTCTTCCTCTTTGTATATGGATGTGCCCACCCACCTGAAAGCTCTCTGAACTATTGGGATTTTTTATGTAGGCTTCATCACATAAGCATGATAGGTCATTAACTCCATTTACAGCCCTTCTTTCTTCTCAAGGAATGGTGCTGGGGTGCGGCGGGGGGTGGGGGGGGGGGTGGGAACCAGGGCTGGGAATTCTAAGCTTCTGAACATAGCTTGATCTTTCCCGTAACCGGCCATCATCCAGGAGCCATCCAGAGTCATGTAACCAGAGCGAAAAACACTCTGTTCACCTAAGAAATGACAAGGGTTTCAGAACCCCTGTGGCAGAAACCAAAGGCAGTGTATATGTTTTCTGTCATCCTACTGCTCTCCTCTGCATTCCATCAGCCAACCTGGCTGCATTCCGTCAGCCACAGAACTGAGGGAAAAATTGCTGTAGCTTTCTCACGTTAATCGGAGGATATGATGTGTACTCACTCCCTCCCAACTATTTGTACCCTATAAGCCACAGTATGGAGCCCTGGCTTAGCTTCATCAGAGCACTCAGTGAGAGTGTCCTGATAATTCTCAAGAAAGAATATCTGTCAAAGGAATATGCAAGTGGTGTTTGTATACACAGATGCTATTCATATCTTTTCTTTTTTAAGTCTCATGTTCTGAAATAATTATATTGTGGGAAGTTGGCCAATTTCAGCATAGATAAAAACTAGATTACATACATTAATCGCTAGCTGCACAGAGAGGGGGGAACATTCCCTCTTAACACATCTTCCCCAACTATCTCGTTAACCCCCAGCAGTTCCTGGGGAAGAGACCTGTGTGCCTCACACCCCTACCAAGCTGCCAGGTTGCTAAGGGGTCAGTTAGGACAACAAGCCAAGACGAAGGCAATAACCAAGATTTCGTTAATTTACTAAGACAGTGTTAGTGCTAGGCAACATATGTACCAGCTCTGTAATGCTCCATTTTTTTCCCCCCACAGAATGAGCGCCAGACCTGGGTCAAGTGCATCAGCTTCTCACTGCTCACATCTCTGGACAAAATGACCCTGTCATTTTGTGAGCCAACGGGACCAGAGAGAGGAAGAGGAGAAGATACCAGCAGTAGAGAGAAGTTGTGAGTGGAGAAAAGTGTCTTAGGTCCTCCCAAGAAGGGGGTCTCCAAAGGGAGGCACTGGGGGTAGAAGGGTCCAGTGTGCATGTAAGCATGAGTCCCTGACTGCAACTGACTCCAGAAAACTGCAGTCCACAGGTCATGCACCAGGCCTTGTGTGGGGAGGGTGGCTTCCCCCCCACCCTGAGGCCCGCCAGACAAAGCCTTGTAATTGCCTACGGTCAGGCACAAAAGATCACAAGGAGGATTTGGGCCGGGAGCTGGACTCCTCACATGCAGCCTGAAGACATCTGATGCAAAGATACATACTTGAGACAGAGAGTTCTGGCATACCTACCTAAGGCTGAATGCATAGGGGTTCACCCGCAGGGTTTTGTAAAGACGGAGGGTGCTGCTACAGACATCTCCAGACTAGACAGGATCCTAAGAAGCAAGAGTTAAATGTATTAACTGAAGAGTTTTCAGCCTAAAAAAGAATATAAAGCATTCGTTTCTCAGTGGACATGGAGACCTTGAGCAATGCCACTCACCATTTTCAAGTGTCTGCTGACCTGAGGCTATTAGTTTTGTTTTTGTTTTATTTTGTTAATTTTGTTCTTTGTTTGAAGCACCATCGATAAAGTTCTGATAATACAGATATTGAGGTCAGTCTATCAGCTCGTTTGGAGGAGACATTTTTCCAGGTCTTTAAGTGGCAGTTTTGGATGAGGGTGATCTCCTTCAAAGTAATATTTTTTGTGCTATTAGTTTTAGCCGTTTTAGATTATATTTTGCTGATTCTATTACAGAAATGCCTGTAGCAAGACCCCAGGACTCGATTTCTTTTCTACACTTACAGGATAGACATTCTCTATTCCTATTGGATACTGTTTCCCTAAATTGCAGTATGTATTCCCAATACCAGGTGCTCTTTCCCTTCACTCTAACTCTGCCTTGGGCCATAGCTGCCTTTGCCAGCAGGCAGGTACCACCTTGAAATCCTGAGCCCAGCTTCTCACTGGGCTATCATCTTCTGCCTGAATCCAAGGCAAGAGGAAACAGCAGTGTGGACTTTCCGGTCCAGGGAGCCCCTCTGAGTCCCCAGGGCTCTTCTTGGAGATATTAAGTGAAAATAACTGGCATGGTGAGTTCTTTTAGTCAGGAAGTGGGGCCTTAGGGATATTTACTCTGATTTTAAAGCTCTCTCCTTACCTTGAGTCATGTGTTTTTTTATATCCTCGTGTCATGGAACAGTTTATACTGGTTATATTTGGAAACATTCAAAACTGATTAGATTTTCCTGAAGCGGTGGCTAAGAATTCATATGGTGCATATGAATACCAAACAAATTATAATTTTTAAAAATGGAATCAAACAATTGTGAAACAATGGGCAAGACTCTCAGCAATTTGATGAATATAATATGGACTTTCAAGAATCAGCACTGGTTTGCAAATATCATTATACCGGGATGAGAATAAGCCTTTAAGTTTTCATTAGAATGTTATAAAGCCCTGGAACATACAGCAAGGTCAGTAAATAGCTGAACATACTAATTACCCGCAGTATTTAGATGACTAAAGAGAAAGGGATGAATGGCTTTTAAGAGCCATTTCAAATCTCATTATGTAAAACTAGAGAAACTTTTCCTAGAGAATAAGGACATGATGGTATCATTCTCTAGGTTCCCATGTCATCAGTTTATCCCCAGGGCACCAGGTCTGAGAACTGAGTTACAAACTTGGGAAAAACTATGAAAGTCTCTCTACCCATGATTAAGAGGATGATTTATAAGAAATTGGGAATATTTTCTAAGGAAGATATATCTACACTTGGGAAATTTTTTTTTAAAAAAAGGAAAGCTTGGCTATAGGCTAAGGAAAATTTCTCAAATTTTATCACAGTGACAGCTGTCAAAGGCCAAGATGTGCCAATGGCTGACAAAATCTATTAAAGTTTATTCATGTTTTCAAAGTAAAAAATTGTTTAGCACAGTATCCCACATATCCAGACAGAGCTAATAATGTTTGTCTGCTAACGTGGCTAATCATTGACAGTTGTTATGATAGTTAGGACTACAGATTTTGCTCTGGGTACTTAGCAGGTAAGAATTTAGATTCCAGAAATGTGAATCAAGCACATTTTTGAGGAGCAAAATGTAGTTGCTACTCCTTTGATTGAAATTGATATAAGAAATAAGTGAAATTTGTGTATAAAGATATATAAAGTAGTTTAAATTAATATATTCATGCCAGTTGCATTATATATCTCATACCAGGGAGAGGAAAGTATGCAAGAAGACAAATATTCATATGGGGATCTCCTTATGGAAGCACCCCTAATTTCTAACATGATTCTTTTCTGTTTGCATTTATGCCATGAGGACACTCCAAATCTAAGTCAATTGGTCTCAAGTAACACCCAGAAAGTCTTCAGTAGAACAATTAGGACTGGTTGCTGATTCAGGCCCTACGGAATAGTACAGGGAGAGCAAATTAAGAGGTTTAAGACCAGTAGAGCTTAGGCTCTCTAAATCATGTCTCTACTGCAATAAACCCACTGGGGTGAGTTTTAAAGTGTATCTATTTACTTTCTTTCTAATGGATGGAAATGTAGATTTCTTGAAACAGAACAATCTAAACCCATAATAAAAATGAAATGTTTGTCTCTGATTGTCTGAATATAGGCACACTTGTGCCTCCACACTCTTTCATGGTGCTGAACTGACCCAGTCATAAATGAAGCCAAGATTCTGGTTTCATAAAAGGGGCTTTGAGATGACTGCGGTTAGTGTGATGAGAAATTAGGATAGTAATGAAGACTTTTTCTAGTTTTAAGTTGCAGGGAAAAAGACAAGGAGGTGACTTATATTTTTTATTCCAAATATAAATTCTACGTATCCAATTTATGTTAAGACAAGAACTCATTTGCTACCTGAAGAGTGGTAAATCCTAAGTGTGTCAGGCTTTGGGCTAGGAAATTTAGAAGAAACAGAAATTGATTTCTCCTTCATGAACTTTCAATTTGATAAGGGAAATAAGATATATATGTATATATAGGAAAGATGATAGTGATAGATGAAAGTATTATAAACACAGAAAATTGTCAAAGTTGAATTCCAACAGAGGAACCAATAAAACTCTAAAACTAATAAAATATGTTGGGTGGATGAAACAATCTAGTTTCATACATAATTGGGAAAACTTTAGGTGCAGATTTTATACGTGTGTGTAGGACTTTTTTGAGCCATTAATATGGTAATGTATGTGGCAAATTTACAAAAAGTATACAAAGTTCAATTTTGTATACCTTGAATCTGTTCTCCTACATAGACCCTGAGGGAATATGTCCAGAATACCGATGAAAATATGAGACCAGGGCTCACTGAGATTTGAACTGCATACACAGATTATGGTTCAACCCCAAAGAGGTGTTAGTTGTCACCACGAATGTGGAAAGGAGAACATGAAAGAGCCAGGTAAGATAGTTAGAGATCAAGTGTATTTGGAGAGTAAGGAAAGGAGCATAAACCTAAGAAGTCAGATACAGGGAGAGAACTCACGAAGCCAAAGAGAATAAATCTGTAAGGGGTGGCATCCATGTTTGGATGACACAAAAATCAAGGGGAGGAAGGACTCAGACAAGGTTGCTGAACTTGGAAATTGGGTGACACTGATTTAAAAGAAGTTTTGGCTAACTGTTGAAGACAACACACAGTGATAAATCACATAATGACTATGGAGAAATAAAAACTAAGCATAAACTAGTTCTCAAGTTATTAATACTCGAAGAAGGACAGGTTATTTGATGGCACCTTGAAGAGAGCAAACAAGATGTGCAGAAAATAGGTTTAACTGTGGAAAGGTTAACTTTTGTCTCTAAGGAAGAAGGTTTAATGAAGAGGGAAAATACCAAGGCAAATAATTAATCATGAAGGATGATCCTGAAGGAGTGGGTAAAGGTAAAAAATGAACTGGTTTCCTTTGAAGAAGATAATGTAAACTTCTTTTTTAAATTTTTTTTTTTATTTTTCCACAGGGGAGGAAACCTGATAGAACATATCTTGCCTGACAGTTTCTCTTCTTCTGAATGGTGTGTTCTCATCTCACTGGCATCTGGTTTTATAGGTTTTGTGGCATTTATGCTTACCTTTGAAGCACAGAGTATGCTTTTATCATATCTACAGAAGTAATTTCCTTTAGAACACTACAGAATCATTCCGAGCACTTTGATTTGGCTGATTGTGGCACTCCTTTCTTTAAGAGGTAATTCAATTCTGGAATTTAGCCTTCTGGAAAAATAGTTCCACTTGTACTTACTTTATGATGAAGACATCAATCCAGACAGCATGTCATTTACCTTAAATGAATAACATCCCTTCATAAATGGAATTTTCCCTCAAATTCATTAAAAGTGGATAATTACTTTGTCTTCATTCCTTTTTCATGTATATATTGAAAAATAATAAAGGGGTGGGGAATGCATGGACTGACAAATGATACAGATTAACAAGAAATCAGTAAGAACCAAACCTTATGTGTATTTTTAAAATCCACCTTACTTTGAATAAAAAAATTCTTAAAATAGATGTATAGAATATAATACCAAACAGCATGCTAACTAATGACCAGTCATCAATAATCATCTCAAATTGATTATGCATGCACATGCAAGGCCATAGGAATTTTTAAAATTTAATATGCCTGCTATTATTGTTGAAGATATCTGGAAGCCCTATTTGATAGTTAAATTATAAAAACAGTGTTGTAATAATTGAGTTAAAAAGTTTCAGAGTATGTTCTCCTAAGTCAATTAAGGGAAATCATTGCTTTGTCTTTATTCCAAGTTGTTGGCCTAATATTCCCAGTATGAGCTTGGTTCTAGATATTTCATTTCCTACAAGAATTGGAACATGGCCTACTCCTGTGCCCTGACACATCAGAAGACAATGGTGTCTTAGTTTCCCATTGTTTGCCTATCCACTGAAAAATTTCATTACTCTATACTGTACCATTTGTCTGAATAGATTCCTAAAGTTGACGTGGGCCAATTCTTATAATCCTTTTCCATTACTGATGCTAATGAAAATATACTACCAGGTGGATCCATCTCCTAACATTTATCCAGCTTTAATTGCATGCACTGGATTAATCCCCAACATCCTCCAACTGCTAGAAATTCTGTAACGACTAAACAACTAATCCCCCAAAGAGGCCTACTGTTCAAACTTTAATACTTAAAAAAATCCATGTAATTTGAAAGAAGCAAAAAAAAACTAAAACAGCTTATGATTGAGAAATATTTTAAGCTAATTTTTATAACAAACTGCTTCAAAAGTACTGATACACAGTGCAGCTTTGCTGGAAGAACTTTAGTACTAAAAGTGCCTCATATAAATTGGTTAGTCCAGGGTTAGAAGGAGGCAGAGAGTGGAGAGGAGATGCTTCAGAGCAGCAGCCCAAGACATTAAAGATGCTAATGTAGAAAGAAGGGAAAAAATACCCCCAAAACCACTAAAACAGACACACACACACACACACACACACACACACACACACACCATGTATTACATAAAGAAAATGATATGAACAGTTAGGCAAACGTACTTAATACATACTTGACCCAGTATCCTGAAAGCATGGACTACAGACCACTGATATTTAAAAATTCAGATTTCTTAGCAGACAGGCCAGGAATCTGTATTTTTACAAGATCTGTATGTAATCATCTGTGTGTGATTATTCTGTACACTAAAGTTACAGGACCAAATGTCAGAGTATAGAAGAGGAATAAAAATAAATCCAATGATACAGATTACAAAATAGATATTTTCTTTGTGATACACTAATGTCAAAAAAAGGATGAGTGAAATAATAAATAAAGACCAACATTCCAAGGTCATAGCTTCCTATAATTAAGCAAGGTTATTAAGGTAAAAATGGCGATCTAAGAGACAATGTTTCTCTTTTTAAATAAATATTTCTTAAATGTTTTTCTTTTCAAATAAAAGGATTACAATATATAAAATTTGAGTATTGAAATACTGCCTAAAGTAAGGCGGATTCATGATTATTGAGTAAAGTCCAAATGTACACACATAGATGCATAGGAAGGTAGGTTGATAGGTAGACACAGAGAAAAGAAAGAAAAAAGTCCCGTTTTTTCCAAATACAATAATAAAGGGAAAAAACACAAAGCTGTACAGGAAAAGAAAAGGAACTTATTAAAAAAGCCAATTGGGTTTAAAAGGTTTCTATTTTTAAGAAGTTTTCTATTTTTTAGGAACCCCAGAACTTTTCTGGTGAAGGTTAAATATGTATTCTTCATAAAGACCAAATCTCTTCCTGTGTACTAACCTCATCATCTGACAGATGTCTGATATTATAACATTGTTGTCATTGTGCATGTTTACATATAATTCAAGAACCAAAACATAAATAAACAAATGGGACCACTGTGTAAGCCTTGGTACAAGAGTGATTCTGTGCTCTGGCCTAGAGATTGGAAACAGATGTAAACATTTGTAATTATGCATGTTTCAAGCTGCCTTTCATGCACAAAAACAGTTGTAGAAATTGTGGGTGGAGCTGGCTGAACACAAACATTACTTGCCTTTCTGAAGTGTCGAAGGAGAGATTAGAATAAATGTAAGCACATTAATCATGAAATGAAATTGTTAGAAAGGCCACTTACTTGTGAACTTCTGATGTCACTCAAAAATCAAAGTTTTGAAACTTGCTTCGGTTATTTTTCTATGTTTATGAACTAATATAACATAAGATGGGAAGGAACATTACGGAGGACATTTGCTCTTTCCCACTGCCACTTTTCAGCCATTCCAGGCAAATGATACTTGGGCTTTCTTTCCTGACATATAGGTATAGCATTGGAACAAAATACTAACCCACGCCCAATAATAACAGTCATTAACATGCATGTTAAATGCCAACATCCATTTTCCCTTTTTACCTCTGCAATTAGACTCCAGTTTTTAGCTGATTGTAGTACTCCTTACTACATAACCACGTTTCCCATCCTCTCTTGTAGCTAAATGTGACTAAATCTCTGGACAATTTCATGTAAGTGAACATACGTCAGACTTCCCAGAGGTCTCCTTAAATGACCTTCCTCCCTTCTTCACGCATGCACAAATGAAGTCCCTTCAAAAATGGGAGGCACAGGTTGAAGATGATGGAGTCTATACAAAAAATGGGAACCAGTGACTCAAAGCACTGAGTGAGAACAGTGAAGCTGCCACACCAACTTTGATTGCCTACCACCAGAAAACCCTTAAGTGATAGAGCAATACGCTTCTATCTTATTTAAACCACTGATTACTTATTGTTTACTTGTTTGTTTATTCTCAGCTGAACCAAATTCCATACCCAGTACAGATTAAATTCAACCAATCTGTATAATATGTTTACCATTGGCCAGGGGCTGCTCTATTTGAGGCTACAATGATGAATACGAATGGACATGTTTAGCTAACAGTCTGGTGCAGGGGTCAGCAAACTAAAACCCATGGGGCAAATCTCCCCACTGGGTAAATAAAATTTTATTGAAACAGTCATTTTTATTCTCTATTGCTGCTTTCACACTACAATTACAGAATTGAGTAACTGCGACGGAAACCTCATGACGCAAAACCTGCAATAATTACTGTCTGGTTCTTTACGGAAAAAGTTTGACAACTCTGATCTAAGGGGAATCTAAGACAAACAAACGGACACTTAGAATAATGTGTGGTATATATGATAGGAAGGGTCCTGGGCACAATATAAAGGGCAGTGAATAATATGGACATGAGAGACCAGAACATATTTCCCAGAGATGGTGGTGTTGAAGATGAACTCAGGAGGATAAGTAGATGTGGACCAGGTAAGTGACTCAGTGAGAGCATTCTAAGTTGAGGGAACTGTACAAGTTCAAAACCCAAAAGTGACAAATGCTGTCAAGCAAAATAAATATTGTGGGGTGGCTGGTGGCTAAGTTGGTTAAGCATCTGACTCTCGGTTTCAGCGTAAGTCATGATCTTACAGTTCTTGGAACGGAGCCCTGCGTCGGGCTTGTGCTAACAGCACAGAACCTGCTTTGGATTCTCTCTCTCCCTCTCTCTCTGCCCTTCCCCCATGTGTGCATTCTCCCCCCCAATAAATAAATAAATTTTTAAAAAGATGAATATTGACAAGCACCCCATGAGAAATGGAAGAACAACACCAAACTTAGAAGTGGCTACAGAGAAAGCTAAGAAGGATCCAGGATTCAGCTCCGTAGAGCTTAGAAAAATCATCATGATTTACTTCTTAGTGAACTTTGCCAGGTATTTGCTTCTTAAACTTCATTGTCTCTAATTTTAATTCAAGCCAGAGATAGAATTTATTTTAGGAATGCAGTTAAATTAGATGCAAAGTGTATGAGAGTGTGTCAGGGATAGAGCTAGCAGGTGCAGAGCTTGCCCTTGAACCAACCTTGCCCACTAGGCCTGGGTGCCAAAAGTAAGGATGAATAAGAAGCCTTTGAGTTACTCGGTGAATTGCACATCCTGAGATCCACCATTTAGAGACTCTAATTCAATGATCTGGGATTGGGCTCCGAAATTGGGAATTTACACAAGTGAAAAAGGAAATTTCAATGAAATTGATCCAGAAGCAGTTCTGCAAAATGCTGCTTTAGGGCAGACCCCTACATCAGAACATTCTGGAACACTTGAAAAAGTTAGAGACCTGGGTGATATCTTGATCTAGCGAATATAAATCTGAGGGTGGTGCACTTAAACCAATGTATTAATAAGCTTTCCAGTGGATTCTGTTATGCAATAAAGTTTCTAAAAAACGTTTCTCTATTCCTGGTCCTGTTGCACAAATCCATTGGCACGTATGACAGTCACTGCCCACAGGAAGAGAAGCAAGGAGTGTCTCTAAACCAGCCGAGCAAATGATGTGAACATGTAGCAACTGCCAACTCATGACTCTTGACTCCGTTTCCTGCTTTTTCCCGTTGTATGTTTCTTGGATCTCTCACCCTGCTCCCCAGCCATTTCTTGACTTCACAGCTTCACATACAGAGAAAAATAGTCAATATGTTCATAGAGGCTGTGAACAGAGTCACTGTTTTATTCAGGAGCAACTTTCTTTGCTGCAATTTCTGGAGTCACAGACATGCCTATAGTTGGTCAGAAGAAATTCCCAGGCTTAACCCAAAATATTCTGGCTCTAAGTCTACAGTTTAAGTATCGATGCATATTTAACACAGTAAACAGATAACCTGTTAAGAAGTGACTCAGAGTAGCTGTAGAACACACACACACACACACACACACACACACACATGATGCATGGACACACACACATTTTAAGACAGCTATTTTGAAATAAAAGTCTCTTTTTAAAAATTTATTCCCAATACTGCAGTCTCCCTAGGTATCTATGAAGAATAGATGAGGTTCTAGCAAATCTCAGCTAACTCTCTTCACAACTGAGACTTGCTCTAAATTACATCCTGAAAACTAACAGGCTATTGTCAAGTCACATCGGACATGGTGTGAGGTCTGTATACACTCACTAGTCTTGTCTTCTAATCGTCCCAATGAATAAGCCAAGTTTTTCTCGCGTTTAGCTCATTTTTCAATCCAGAAAAGAGAAACTGTTTTAGATATTTCAAGCCGAGAAAAGAGCTCATAAAAAGAGGTGATTTTAAAGGTATTGGAAGGGCTGGAAGAGCACACGTGAGAAATGAGCTTTTACCAAAGCAGCCGTGAGGCCCCTAGCTGCCAAAATGCAGGGGCCGACACCGGCTGCTACTGGCAGTTTCCTTGCAGCCATGGCAAGAACCAGAAACAAACTACTTTTCACCTTCACCTTGCCTTCTAATCTCTAGACAGTTCATCCCTTTGGCAGAACCTGCATGGAAACCAGCTGACAAGCGAGTCTGGGAGAGAAATTTTCCAGTTCTAGTGTCTTGTGCTAGAAAGACGAGTAAGGAAGGGCAGATACGAAGATTAGCGCCAACAGAAAATTGATGGCAGAACCTCGTGCATCAAAAAGTTTAAAACAACCTTATACCTCATCTATTGACGAGAATAAAGATGTAAGAGAACATATAGCATTTGTAGGAAATAGGAACGGATCTAAAGAGCTTTAAATCTTCTGTTCTTGTACAGAATAGCTAAATACTCTACATTATTATACGTTCCATCAAAATACAGTCAAAGGATTCCATGAACACAATTAAGGCAATCATGACCTAAAATTTTTAAAGAAGTAATAAAAATCAGGGGCGCCTGAGGTGCTCAGTCAGTTAAGAGTCCAACTCTTGATTTCACTCACGTGAGACTTGGTGCTGGGCGTGGTGCCTACTTGGGATTCTCTCTCTCCCTCCCTCACTCTCTGCCCCTCCCCCACTTTTGCACACACACACACACACTCTCTCTCTATCTATCAAAATAAACAAACATTTGGGGCGCCTGGGTGGCGCAGTCGGTTAAGCGTCCAACTTCAGCCAGGTCACGATCTCGCGGTCCGTGAGTTCGAGCCCCGCGTCAGGCTCTGGGCTGATGGCTCAGAGCCTGGAGCCTGTTTCCACGTCTGTGTCTCCCTCTCTCTCTGCCCCTCCCCCGTTCATGCTCTGTCTCTCTCTGTCCCAAAAATAAATAAAAAATGTTGAAAAAAAAAAATTCAAAATAAACAAACATTTAAAAACTAGTAAAAATCAATATTAATTTTAAAAATTCCCTAATTGTTTTTAGTTAAATAAAAAATTTACAAAGAATGAATATATATAGTGTGGATATATGTATATATAATATGTAACATATGTATAAATGTGTATATATGTAAATAAAATATGAATATATACTTATCATTATGACTACATTCAAATATCTTCCTGTATGGATATCATATCTTATATATGATACATATAATACTTATTCTATAATACTTCTATATAATAATATACTTATATATAATAAAAAGTACATCTGCAGAAAGAGATATGAATTTAGTAATAATTTGAAATTGCGGCTTCAGCTAAATACTTTTGCTTTTACTGGCACAAAGGCAGACATATTTTTAGAATATAGAAGTATAGGATTCTGGGTATCCATTTCCTAAGTTGATTTGCACAGTGTACAAAATTTGAAAGTACTTAAAATCAAGCTTACATGAACATGAAGGAGACATTTTGCAGTCATGTTTTGAAATGAGAAATCTCCTTCAAAGAGAGTATACATTTCTTAATCTCCAGTTACACTGACCTACGAGATTTCCTATTCCTATTTACTATGCAGCTTCGATTTGCAGTTTAGCAGTAACTTTGAATGACTTACTTGGACTCTGTTTGGTACATGAGGAAACACTCGGTCAGAAGGTAATTTTTGAGTCATCATTTTATACAGTTCCTGTCACATCTTAAAGTAGCACATAGCTGACTCTTATCAGCCATTTTCAAAAACAGCCATAAGTAGAAGTACAGCCTACTAAATATTATGTACGTCTCAGTTAAATCTGGCTAATAATGATCCCTTTTTTTTATCAGGTAATGCAGGTATTAGGTCCTATAAGTGAAAATATGTCCTAGGAAACTTTTCTTTCCAATATACCATATACTTATACACTCAAAATAAATAAAAACAGGAAGATTGTGGGCAAATGCTTGACAAACATACATTCAGATAATTTCCCCTTCTAGATTACAGAAATAGGAGAAGCTGTGTATTGAACTCTACCCATAGCCTTTGATAAAATAAACAAGGAAAAATAACAAGGAAACATACACTAGAGATATCTAACTCTCATGATAACGTAGATGATGTTTATTATGCATTTGTTTCAGACCCAAAACCTACTTTAGCAAACATTTTGGTTCTTTCCAAAGACTAATCATAGAGGGTTCAGAAGGTATGTGGGAACTTTCTATACTTTCTGATCAATTTTCCTGTAAACCAAATATATATGGTAGAGTTTGGGTGTGAACAAAGAGAAAGAGAAAACACATATATTACTGGTGACAGAAGGTACCATAAATTAGTGATTTTCAAATATGAAGCATTATCAGAATTACTTGGAGGGCATATGGAATAAATCACTGGATCCAGCTTCCATAGTTTCTGGACACTATTTTATAAAGTTATATCGATATAACAAGAAGTTCAGACTCTTTCAATAATTATCGATGCTTTATTTAATTTTTAAATATTATTTGCTGTACTATAGGGAAGGTTACATAAAGCCATTATTTTGTAACCATATTTAGGATTTTACTGATTGTAGTCAATTTAAATATCTAAGAAATGTGGTTTATTTCCTCTGGGACTTTTTATTTGCTAATTGGGAAAGTAGTATTGAAACGTTTCAAGAGGATACCCTAGTAGTGTTTAATAAGCTAATTATTATATGGGGTATAATACAAGTGATCGCTCTATGCCCAAACACACAAGCATTCAGTCATCTAAAACATTCAGAATTTTCACAGTTATTTTGGAAAACACTCACACTTCTATTCTTTTTCTCACTTCATGCATTGACCCAACAAAAGAAAACAGAGTATAAATTCCAGCTTCATGAAAAAGAGATATTAGGCTGATCAAAACCTCTATTAGTTTGGCACACTGTCATCTACATAGAATTACCCGATTCCGCCAATCCTCTTGCCCCAATTTCTCAGGTGCACAAGAATGGATGACTCCTGTGTTATGTCCTCTTATTTCCCAGGGCAACTGAGCTCTTCTCTATCTGCACAATCATCTTAAAGCCAAGGTTTATATTCTTTTTGAGGCAGCAATGAGACAATCTAGAGTTTTAGTGCATATTAATGACCAAATGTGCCCCACTATGTGGCTTAATACAACAAAATTTTATATTTTTCTAGCTTTATTAAAGAATAATAAACAAACAAAATTGTGTATATTTATGTTGTACATTGTGATTTGAGTGTGTGTGTGTGTGTATGATGCTTTGATATGCATTGCATTGAGAAATGATTACCCCATCAACCTAATGAACATATCCATGACCTCACATATTTTGTGTATGGGTCTGGTGAGAACACTTAAGATTTACTTTTAGCAGATTTCAAGTATACAACATAGTAATATTAACTATAGACAGCATACTATATATTAGAGCGCCAGATATTATTCATCCTGCATATCTTAAACTTTGTATCCTTTGACCAATATCTCCCTGTTTCCACCACCCTCCAGCCCAAGGCAACCACCATTCTACTCTGTGCTTCTATGAGTTTGACTTTTTCAGATTTCACATATAAGTGAGATAATGCTGTATTTGCCTTTCTGTTTCTAGCTTATTTCATTTAGCTCAATGTCCTCCAGTTCATCTATGACAGTTTTTCCTTCTTTTTGTTTGTTTGTTTGTTTTATAAATTTTCCATTAATCCATCGATGGACACTGAGCTTGACTACATATCTTAACTATTGTGAATAATGCTGCAAGGAACAATGGAGTCCAGATATCCTTTGAGATACTGATTTCATTTCCTTTTAGGTATATAACCAGAAATGGAATTGCTGAATCACACAGTAGATCTGTTTTTAATTTTTTGAGGAAGCTCCACACTCTTTTCCACGATGGCTGTACCGATTTACATACCCACCAACAGTGTACAAGTGTTTTCTTTTTCCACATCTTTCCCAACATTTATCTTTTATCTTTTTGACAATTCTAACAGGTGTGATGTAATATCTTATAATGTTTTTTATTTGCATTGCCCTGATGATTAGTCATGTTGAGCATTCTTTCATGTACCTGTTACCCCTTTGTATGTCTTTTTTTTTTTTTTTAATGTCTATTCAGGTCCTGTACCAATTGTTTAATGAGTTATTTATTTTCTTGTTATTATGTTTGAGTTTCTTATATATTTTGGATATTAACTCCTTATCAGATGTATTGTTTGCAAATATTTTCTCCCATTTTGCAGATTGTCTCTTCATTCTGTTGATTGTTTCCTTTGCTGGGCAGAAGCTTTTTAGTTTGATGCAATGCTTTTGCTTTGCTGATGCTTTACTTTTGCTTTTGTTGCTTATACTTTGGGGACCATATCCAAAAATGTATTGCCCAGACCCATGTCAAGAAGCTTTTTCCCTATGCTTAAATCTAGTAGTTTTACAGTTTGAGTGGATTTTTGTATAAGGTGTGACAAAAGGGTCCAATTTCATTCTTTTGCATATGGATATCAAGTTTTCTTATCACCATTTCTCGAAGAAATTGTCTTTTCTCATTGTACATACTGGCCACCTTTGTCAAAGATTAATTGACTGTAAGTGCATGGATTTATTTCTGGACTCTCTATTTTGTTCCATTGGTTTATATGCCTGTTTTTGTGCGGGCACGACTGTTATTTTGATTACTACAGCTTTGTAGTGTATTTTGAAATCAGATACTGTGATGCCTCCAACAGTCTTCTTTTTGCTTAAGATTGCTTTACCTATTTGGGGTCTTTTGTGGTTCAATTTGAATTTTAAGATTTTAAAAATATTTTTATGAAAAACACAATTGGATATTTGATAGGGTTTGCACTGAATCTATAGACTGCTTTGGTTAACATATATTACTTTTCATGAGTCCATGGGAAGTGGATAATGTGGTCCAGACTTTGATTTTCTTTGGGGTGACTCACCTGTCTGTGTTCAGCTAGTTGGTCTCTGCTGAGCACCTCTGTTGTCCTCCATTTGGTCTTCATCAACTTATAAATAGTTATTCTGGATGTGCTGTCATGATGGTGCATATTTTCCTGAAACAGTGGAAATGCTTAAATCTTCTTGAACTCTAGGCGTGTGTCTGTCATATCGATACTTCCATCATACTCTATTGGCCAAAGAGAGTCACAGGGTTAGCCCAGATTCAGGGAGGGGGAAACAGAGTCCACTTCTCGACTGAAGAAGTAGTAAAGTTACAATGCAAAAGTATGCCTTGAGGGAGAAGTGGTGAATTCAGCCATCTCTTGCAGTCAGTTGATTACAGTATTTTCCTCCAAATACAGACATACAGACATAATTCCAGAATAAGTCATTAAGTGAATCCTGAAATAGATGAGACATATCTGAATTTCAAGATGACATTAAACTAGATAATTTCTGTGATATGTGTGGAGAAGACAACAGTATGTAGCTGTGGGTAGAAGCAATGGTTAGACAGATTTGTAATAAAATAAATGGCCTTATCCAAACATATTGCCAACCGAAGAGACCTTTCCAGTGGTATAACATAAGGCTTTCTTCTCGATCAGGTTATATGTAACACATCACCATTTATAAATGCTTGTATAAAAGCATGGTTACCCAAATAGAAAATGACATGAATCTGGAAGGAATAGATACTATTCTGGATGACAGTATTTGTGTCCAAAAAGACCTTGACAGGGTTAAATAAGGATCAAATTTAATGTGTAAATTTTAATGTAGATAAATTTAAGGCACAGCAATAAAATTGAACTCTCAAAATGTCCAATTACACACTGGTTTAGCTGGATAAGCATCTTAAGGGCTTTAGGTAACAGCTGCTTCAATAATAATCAACAGTGTATGCAATTTACATAAAACATCTGTGAATATAGGTCACATTAGTATATGAACTCTGTACGTTCTAGAATAGAGTATTAATCTTCTTTTCCCCCAAACCTCAATACTTACGGTGACTTCACTCTACAACTAAGCTTTTGAATACAATAGTGATAATTAGTTTTAGCACTATTTTTGAAACTGAGTTTCAGTTAACTTTTCAGGGCCATTTGAAAATCAAATCCTTTGGGCATCTAAATTCTCATTAATTAGTAAAAGAGCACTAAAACTTGGTAATATTCCGAGTCAAATAGCAGATATTGTAAGTATCACAGCTTCTGATTATAATATAATAAAGTTATAAATGAATAGCAGAATTTAGTCATACTCTCAGAAATGAAAAAAAGAAAAACATGATATCTAGGTTTTGTGCTATTAACAGAAATTAAATTTTAAAATGTACAATGACTCATGAACTTAAAAATGATTGCAATTATATTTTACATAAAAGTTGATGATATATGGTCAAGCGTAGACTCAGAGGGAAATACGTAAAAGTATTATTTTTAATTTAAAAGAAAGGGATAGACGTCTGGCTTCAGCTTAAGATGAGGAAAGCTGGAAATAATGTAACTCCCACCCTAAAAAAGGGAAGACAGTCATTATAATTTATAAAATCATTACTTTTCCTGAATTCATAGGATCAATGAAATTTTAAGGCAACCACTTTACAGACTTACAAAAACTGGCGAAGCAATAGGGTCATCGAGAAATTATCCTCAGCCCTTTAGTGAGAAACATTTCATACCCTGATACACAAGGACACAAGGCACACCTAACATTGATGCTGGGGGGCAACGAAAAGCCCCTGGCCATCTTCAAAATGTAGCAAGCACCAAGTGGCACGCGATAGCAGTCAATTGCTTAAGGAAGGACAGGAATATAGGCAAATCTGCTGTGATGCACACTAACAAAGAGAAAACCTAAAGCTGAGAGTGAAGGCGACTTTGAGGAAAACTTTCTGGCCAAGCACACAAGTAAGAGAAATTCTAGAGGATTCCGAAGCCAATGGTAACCTGAAAGTAACCCTAACAACAAGAAAACTCAAACCCAGCTCAACTCTAAATCAGATTGACTCAACTCTAAAACTGACAGCCGAGATGAGGTCCAGTGTATGTTTTACCATAGTGAATGTTCCATATGCATTGAAAAATAACATGTGTTCTGGACATGAAACGTTGACTAAAGCAAGTCTTATTCTAGGCTTAAAATAACTAAACCTCTACAAAGTAAAACAATATAAATCAAACCAAATAAGTTCACTAACTAAAGTGGAATTAAATTATACATCAATAATCATGATATCTGAAACATCCTCAAATATTTGTAAATAAAAGAGCACACTCCTATTTATTCCATGGGCTAATGAGCAAGTATGAAGAGAAAACTGAACATCATTTGTACTGAATGACAATAAAACACTATATATCAAAATTGTGATGTTCTAGTAAAGAAATACATAAAGGAAATTTTATGGCAATGACACATATTAGGAAAGAAAAATTGTCTTAAGTCAATGATTTATAATCTGATTTTAAGAAACAAATATAAGAGTCAATTAATGCAAAATGAGCAGAGGAAATGAGATGATTATCATAAGAGCAGAAATAAATCGATTTTAAAATAAACAATAAGACATGAATGAACTCAAAAGATGGTTCTTTGAAAACATCAATAAAATCGATACACATTTAGCCTGACTATCTCTCCGAGAAAAAAGGAGAGAAGAAGCAAATTACCAACAACAGTAATGAAAGAGGAGACAACATTATAAGACCTAAGAATATTAAAAGTGTAAGAAACTATTATAAAATGATTTTATGTTTTTTTTTTTAATTTTTTTTTTTTAACGTTTATTTATTTTTGAGACAGAGAGAGACAGAGCATGAACGGGGGAGGGGCAGAGAGAGAGGGAGACACAGAACCGGAAGCAGGGTCCAGGCTCTGAGCCATCAGCCCAGAGCCCGACTCGGGGCTCGAACTCACGGACCGTGAGATCGTGACCTGAGCTGAAGTCAGATGCTTAACCGACTGAGCCACCCAGGCGCCCCGATTTTATGGTTTTAAACACAACAACTTACGTGAAAATAAATTTTAGTTCTTCAAAAAACAAATAGCCAAAATTCATTCATTACAAAGTAACCTGAATGATCCTGTAACTGTTTGTAAATTATCTTTAGTTTAAAAATCTTTCCACACTTTTATTCCTGGTTTGATGTGAGTTTGGTGTAAGAAGTTAGGGTAATTACATCCTAACAAGTAGTAGAAAGCTAAACCGACTGGGAAATTGACAACTTTTCTTGGGTCCATAAGATAAGAAGGACACTGGGTGAATAAGCCACTGCCCCAAGACTGGAGAGACAGACAGGCACGTACAGGGAGTTACAGCTTCCTAGAACAGGGATTCAAAAGTGGAAGCTACCTTGGGAATAAGTCCTGAAGTAGGAAAACTTGAAACTGATGAATTGCTAATGTATTTGTATAGATAACTCTGAGAGGAGGCCCAGTCATGCGGAACCCCATAATCCTCATGATATTGACCTCCAGGAGCCTAACCACATTTCCACAGTAAGTACCAGAGAAAAATCTCCTCCTTCATCTGGCAGAATGGAGAAAAAAAATACCCTTTTGAAATACACCAGAGCACTCAGTTCTTCTTAACAAGGCCTGTTCTCAGAAGAAACCAGTTAGTCAGAGCTTAACCTGCTGAGATATTATCCGAGTCTAACTAACCTGGTATAAGGGAAATATCCAACTCCGGTTAGTTCTACCTTTCCATATGGGAGAGGGGAAATGCCCAACTCCAGCCTATTGTAGCCATCTTGTTCCACCTAGGGGGAGGAAAAAAAAGTCTTGAGAAACACTTGTGAAGCTCACAGTTTGGAGACAGAGGCTCACTAAAAGACTGAGACATAATCATAGGACTATAGAGCAGTCACCCCTCCCTCCCCCCACATGTCTCACCACCACATGACTAAAGACTTATTTACAGCAGTTTCTTTTATCGTGTACATCATATACCACTATCAAGAAAAAAATTACAAGGCATACTAAAGGGCAAAAACCAGACATGGGAGGGATGTTGGAATTATCAAACCAAGAATTTAAAACAACTATGATTAATATGGTAAGGACTGTAATGGATAAAGTAGACAGCATGCAAGAACAGATGGGCAGTGTAGGCACAGAGAGGGATACCCTAAGAAAGAACAGCAACAACAACAAAAATACTAGAGATCAAAAACACTATAACAGAAGTGACAAATGTCTTTGATGGGCTTATTAGTAGACTGGACAAGACTGAGGAAAGAATCTCTGAGCTAGAAAATAGATCAACAGAATCTGCACAAAAACCTTTACATGGATGTTTATAACAGCTTTATTCATAATTGCCATTGTCTTGGACGTAACTAAAATGTCCTTTAGTAGTTGGCTGGATTAATATACTATGAAATATTATTCAGGGCTAAAAAGAAATGAGCTCTCAGATCATGAAAAAAATATGAGGGAATCTTAAGCGCATGTTACTAAATGAAAGAAGGCAATTTGAAAAGATTACATGGTGTATGATTCCAACTAGGTGAAATTCTGAAAAAGGCAAAACTATGGAGACAATAAAAAGGTGAGTGCTTACCAGGGAATCAGGAGGGGGAAGGGATAAATAGACAGAGCTTAGAGTATGTTTAGGGCAATAACACTACTCTGTATGACACTGTAATGGTGGATATGTGTCATTATACATTGTCCAAGCCCATAGGATGTATAGCACTAAGAGTGAACCCTAATATAAACTATGGATGGCTACAATGTATCGATGTAAGTTCATTAATTCTAACAATAGTACCACTCTCAGGGGGATGTAGATAATGAGAGAGACTATACATGTGGATGGTAAGAGTCTGTATTGGCAAACTCTGTACCTTCTTATGAATTTTATTGTCAACATAAAACTTCTCTGAAAAAAAGTTTGTTTTTCTTTTTTTTTCCTTTTCTTTTACAACAGGTGTTGGTGAGGATGTGGAAAAAAGGAGAAAGGGGAACACTCTTACACTGTTGGTGGGAATGCACACTGGTGCAGCCACTCTGGAAAAGAGTACAGAGGTTCTTCAAAAAGTTAAAAATAGAACTAGCCTAGGATCCAGAAATTGCACTACTAGATATTTACCCAAAGGATACAAAAATACTGATTTGAAGGGATACAAGCAACCTGATGTTTATAGCAACATTATCAACAATAGCCAAATTATGGAAAAATCCCAAATGTCCATCAACCAATGAATAGATAAAGAAGAGATGGTTTATACATACAATGGAATATAACTCAGTCATTAAAAAAAAAATAATGAAATCTTGCCATTTGCAACAACATGGATGGAGCTAGCATTACCCTAAGTAAAATAAGCCAGTAAGAAAAAGACAAATACCATATGATTTCACTCATATGTGGAATTTCATAAACAAAACAGGTGAACTTAGGGGGAAAAAGGAGAGGCAAAACAGGAAACAGACTCTTGACTGTAGAGAAAAAACTGAGGGTTACTGGAGGGGAGGTGGGCAGATGGATGGGTTAAATGGGTGCTGAGGATTAAGGAGGGCACTTGTGATGAGTACTGGACATTGTAAGTAATGAATCACTAACTGCTACACCTGAAACTAATATTACACCGTATGTTAACTAACTGGAATTTAAATAAAACTTAAAGGAAAAAAAAGTTGTTTTTTTTTTAATATTCCCCAAAGAAAATTTTAAGATCAAATGTCTTTACAGGTAAATTTTATCAAATATTTAAGAGAGAAATAAAATTCTGAAAAAAATTTATCGAAAGCAGAGGAAGAAATTTTTCCCAACTTATTTTATTTTTTTTTAATTTTTAATTAAAAATATTTTTTCATGTTTATTTTTGAGAGAGACAGAGCACAAGCGGGGGAGAGGCAGAGAGAGAGAGGGAGACAGAGAATCCGAAGCAGGCTCCAGGATCTGAGCCGGAACTCCAGAATCCATGAACTGTGAGATCATAACCTGAGCTTAAGTCAGAAGCTTTACCACGCAGGCACCCCTCCTGACTCATGTTATAAGGGTAGTGTCATCCTGATAATAAAAGCAGGCAAAAACACTGCAAAACAAAGCAAGACAAAACAAAACAAAGCAAAACAAACTATAGAGCACAATTCCTCATTAATATTGATATAAAACTCCTCAATTAAATACCAACAAATAGAATCTAGCAATATGTCAAAAGTATAATAGATTATAACCAACTGGAGTTCATTCTAGAAATGCAAATCTAGTTTAATATTCAATTCTCCATTAGTGTAAGTCACCACATCAACAGACTAAAGAAGAAAAAACAATCATCTCAAAAGATACAGAAAAACATTTGGCAAAGTTCAATAGCCATAAATGATGAAATAATTTAGCAAACTAGGAATAGAGGTGTGCTTTTATAAACTGGTAAGTGCTTAAAGCAAATGGTGAAATACTTTCCTTTAATATCAGGAACAAGACAAAGATATTCACTCTCACTGCTTCTATTCAATACCATACTCAATATCCTACTCAGTGCAATAAGGTAAGAAAGTCAAAAGTCATTCCATTTGGAAAGAATGAACTAAAACTGTCTCTATTCACAGAGTCGATTATTGCCTATATAGAAAATCCCAAAGCATATATAAAGCAGAAAGACATAGAGACAAGGAGCAAGAAACAAAGAGAGAAGGAAAATATGTAATTATTTAATGCATTATTTCATAAAGAAAAAAATCTAAGAATACCAGTTGTAGGCACATAAAACATAAATTTGAAATATATATTAGAAAATTTATAGACAATAGTTTATTTATAATTTGACAGCTAGTTTAGTATGTAGATTAATATGTATTTTTAAAACTAGACATAGCATAGGCAAATCAAAGAACTAAAGCAAACAAATACATTTTGGAAAAGGTTGTATGAAAATGAAACAAATTTATTCAATAAAAATTAAACAGAAAATACCAACAAAGTTAATGGTTTCTTTGTTAAGTAAAACTTTCAAAATTAGATGTGCAAAAATTTAAAATAATGAGAGATAATGTGTCAAGAAAAATCAGAGATCTACTAAATACATCTTGAGCCCAGGTAGTTTACTAGTAATTAACCCCTGGCTTCCAAATGAGAGAAAAATCGTTCTTCAATATTCATCGTTTTTCAACACAGAAAGTAGAAATAGTAAACTAAAAGAAAAATCCAAAACTTAGCTCTTTTTATAGAAGTCTAAAATCTAAACATTTTAAATATTAAGCTAGAATTAAGAGTAATTAAAGACAAATAAATAATTGGAAACCACCTACTTTGGAGGGCAGTCCTTTTTTATCTTCCTGATCTTATTATTTTGTATCCATTCTATTTCTTCAAAAATATGCTACACACACATACACACACACACACACACACACAATTACAGACTATAACCCAGGACTGATCATTCTTATTAGTCCAGTTCACGAGATACAGTGATGGGTGGGATTTAAGCAAGAACTATATGAGTTCTTTCCCTGTTATACAGGCTTTGGATAGAGAAGTCCTGTTTCCACTGGGTTGCTTGGATGGGAAGATGTAATGCTCATCATGTCCATAGCCATCATGGAGTAAGTGATTATTGACAACTGAATGAAACCAGCACGCAAAGAGAAGTAAAGCCAAATGGTAGAAAGAGACAGAGACTTGATGAGCTTCTACAACCAGCTTCATGCAACTCTAGCCAAATAATGGGTTCCAACTGGTTCTTGGTTTTGCTCAAGCTAGTATAAGATTTACTTTGGTGATTTTTCATTTGTAAATGTAACTTTACAACCTACATATCAACAATAAGGAAATATTTATAAACCCCTGAATGTAACTTGACATTTATATTAAAATTTACATTTAGTATGCATTTATGTTTTTATTAAATTAAAACATTAAAATATGAATAGAGTTTGTGTGGTGTCATCATGGGATTTTTTACATATTTCTCTACTTTTCTGTTGTTTTAAATTTGAATGTGTTTGTTTATATGTTAAAATTTAAGAAGACATAAAATCATGCATAGAATACACATCCCATAACTTTTGGAACTACACATTGAATTTACATTTTTTAAATGTTTATTCATTTTTGAGAGAGAGACCATGAGCGGGTGAGAGGCAAAGAGATGGGGACGGGTAAATGGAGAAATCGAGGCAGGCTCCACACCATCAGCAGTGAACCTATTAGACCAAGACCTGAGCTGAAGTCTGACACCTACCCAACTCACCCAGGCAGCCCCATTTAATTTAATTTTTAAATGCATCAACATCTACATGAATTCAGAGGGCACTTTATGTTTTTGGGGTTTTTTTTTGTTTTTTTTAAGGCTAGTCAAGGCAGAGAGAGTAGAAAGAGTAGAACAAAAAATTCAATCTGTAACTGACTGAAAAATCAATCGAGATAACACACTACCTTTGAACCAGCCCAGACTGTACTTTATCATATTTCGTGTGTGTGTGAAATTGCCGTTCAGTTACAACTTAAAAAAAAAATCATTATACTAACTCCTTTCCTAATGCACTCTGGGTTTCACTCTCTCGTATATGATAACTCAGTGGGTCGTGGTTTAAGCTCTTCCACCATTAATTATTGACATATTTTCTTTCATCTCATTTACTCTATTATCAGGAATCCGGCTGCTAGGTTTATATGATCTATCATGATTTTCGATTCTTAGATAGTTTAAAGCACATATAATTCAAAGTTTTCAGTTAATTTATTTCTAAAAACTGTCCTCCAGTGTGGTACTAAATGGCCAATTGGAACAAATATCTTTGTAAAAAAATAGGGTTTTTTTTTTGCTGAAGTTCATTTTGACATGAGCATCTTAGCTACTAAATATCCTTCCAAACGTTAGAAAGTTGCTGCCATTCTAAATTCTCTCAGTAGTTCCAATCTGCTGTCAGGCAGGGAAGCCATGGTTTGTTTTTTTTTTTGTTTTGTTTTGTTTTTTTTTTTTTTTGTCATGATCTTATTTAATTTTAAACATCTTCAAAGTGCTCAAATATGAACTCATGAGCGTCTTCTCACTATGTGTATAATTTAATTTATAAATCTTTTAGTCATCAGTTTAGTTTACTTAGTGTCTTAAGTATTTTCTAAAATTTCCTAAATGAAAGATTAAAAAATATATTGTAATATTGATAAATTGTTCCCAGTAGAGAGTCATACAAAATGGAGATGAACTAAAAGTTACCAATCTTATCCTCAAAAAATGGCCTCTTTCACGCTGTTTCTAAATAATCTTTCTGCTGTATATCTTCATTTGTACTTGTAATAGATACATACAATTAAATTTTTATGCTTTTTGAGTCATTTGTATACCCTTTTAATCCATCTTAACTATCATACCAGTTTTTAATTATAAATAAGATTTTTGTTTTTTCTGAGTGGGGAGCAAGTGAGCGAGGGGCAGAGAGAGCGAGAGAAGAGAGGTTCACCCAAAGTGGAGCTGGTGCTCACCTGAAGCGGGAGTCATAATTAAGCCATTTTAAAACAACCTTTTTGTGGGGCGCTTGGGTGGTTCAGTCTGTTAAGCATCTGGCTCTTGATTTTGGCTCAGGTTATGATCTCACAATTGGTGGGAATCCAGCCCCAGTCCAGCTCTGTGCAGGCAGCACGGAGCCTGCTTGGGATTCTTTCTCTCTCCCTCTCTTTCTGCCCCTTCCCAGCTCATGCTTGCTCTCTCTCTCTCTCAAATAAACTTAAAAACATAAAAATAAAAATAAATTAAACAATCCCTTTGTATAATGCCTTAACTTCATTTTAAGCAATATGGAATACAAGCCAATTTATTCAAATAGAGAAAAACTTCTGTTTAATGCACTTTTCATGCATAACAATTGGTATCAAAAGATCAATTTGCTATGGAAACTTTCAACGTATTGTAAGTTACACCATTATTTCTGTCAAGCCAGATTAATGTCTTAGCTATACATTTAGCACCTTTATCAGCCTCTAATTATTTCAGAAAAAAAAATAGACCTATTTAGTCAAATCCACATGAGGAATTTTATGGATTTGAATTTTTTTCTCTAAAGCCACCAGTTCCAAGTGCACCCCCAGTTCCGCCCCTCCATGGTTCAGGGAAGAATTGGTGCCATCGTGAAAACAAATTGCTTTCAATATCCTCGTTCAAAGATGTTAAGAATTCTATCCTATAATCCTTCTATCCCCGCCCTTCTCCTTACATAACTTTTACATAAGCTAATATTTGGCACCCCGATTTCTCAGAATAGAGTTTTAAACATGTCTGCCCTCCTAATTAGTGCACGACCAGCCTCCTGTTCTCCTGCCCAGTGTGCAGCTGATAAGAAGCAGAACAATTTGACAGCAATGTGTGTGGTGGTCAATGGTTCCATGGAAAATGAGAGGAGAGGGGAGCTGAGCCTGTGCTGTCTAGTGTGTGATTTTACATCAGCCAGTTCTTCTTAATAAAGGGAAACGTAAACCACAAATTGGAGGCAGCAAACATAGTGACCAAAAACGTGATTTTTTATAAAAAGCGCTATTGTCATTATCTCGCTGTTTGGCTTCTTCAGAAGGACCACACAAGTTTCACAGAAAGACTATTGTGAGAATCAATCGCCAATTGTGTGCAGTGCAGTGCATATATCATGCAAGGGTTTGGATTAGACCACTTTTCGTTTTTTCCCTAGTTGAAAAAGTGTGCTAAATTGGTCTGATTAAGACTAAGTCTCATTCAACTTGATGCTGCTTTTCTCATGTCTTCTTCTACATGCCGGGATGGCTCTAAATTTATAGTAAAATGGGAAGGAGAACATTTTCACTGTTTAATTCAAACGAAATTTCTGCAAGAAATTATAGGTATGAAAATGGTTAATAAAATTTAAACAGGTATATTCAATATTATTAGGCGGTTATAGGTAGTCAACACCTTATTGGATATTATTGGATGGCACCATGTTTACTGATTCTGTATTATTTTAATCTTTTTTCCCTTCTGTGCTCAAATATACAGACATACAGTTGTGTCTTTTAGGTGTTTGTGGCAGGGGTGGGGGGAGGCTTTTTGTGTTTTCCAAGAAAAGCAATGATACTTAGGAATTTAAGCACAATTAAAATATTTTTTTATACCTAAGGAAATATTTCCTCATTGGTACTAGTTATTATTTAGAATTGCACCTTAATGTTACACTGTAGAAACTTTCAATAAAATATTTTATTTCTTAAGGATACTTATAGTTAATATTTGGTTGTTACTTTCATAGGTATATTTATACATAGGTTATAGGATGAATTTTTGTGTGTATAAAACATGTCTTACTTTCTATTAGTGTTTAATCAGGGACTATATACATATATAATGTTCACATTGTGCTTAATAAAATCTAAATTTATTCTTAATGTCTTGCTGGACTGGTCCAATGTCTACAGAGTCGTTTTATACTTATGGATAAGGTCCTATAATCAAAACTTGAACTTCATCCCCTACAACTTATGCTTGGAAATTATTAATTTAGGTTAAGTATCTTCTAGAAGAAGGAATATTATAAGTCATTACTAAATTCTTAGATTTATTCTGAGAGCAGATTTTGATCGTGGTAAAAATGGAGAGTATAAAGATACTGACCCCTACCCCCATTGATGGGGCAAGTAAATGGTACACCCAAATGGACTGTAACACACTCAAGTTTAAAGAAATAGAACTAAATTAGAATCTGTTTGCAGTTATCAATAGAGGTAATGATGCTTTTTTATGGAATATGAATTAGAGAGGGAGAAAAGAAGCAGGAAATCAAGGACATCAAAACCCATAGTAAAATAACTGTTTCAAATTTAACTTTTTTGTCTTTCAACATAGGCAGTTTTAAATAATAGCCTTGCTGATTTTCATGGCAAAAAATTACGAAACAGATGATAATGCCAGTCTGATAAAAATATTCTCTTGTAACATTTCTGCTCTTAAGATCAAGTTTTCTTTTTGTTGTTAACTCCAATCAAATACAGCCAGACTTTTTGTTTTTACTGAATATTTTAGTCTTCTAAACAGCATTAAAAATACAATCTTTCTCTAAGTTACTTAGTGAAGTTAAAATGCAGATTTGTTAGTCTTATTTAAAATGGAATTTAATGTAACATGAATATATTTTCACCATGTCAAATCAACTCAGTCTGTAAGAGCAAACTAAATCAACTGAAAGGAAGGTTCTTTTGAATCTTGTTTATACTTCCAATTGAGTGATAAAGCTCTCAGATTAAACAAAAATGTTTGCAAACATTTCCAAGATAGAAAAGAGATTTTAAACTTAATTGTAGTACTGTAAATCCCCAATAGAAGAGGATATGTTGAAAAGAACTCTTAAATCTAATTAAGCTAGTTAAATGTTCATACAGTTTTATTAACCATTAACTTAAAAAAAATGACTGCCTAAACACAATAAACTAGGAAAGTGGGCTTCAAATCTTCTCTCTTAAAATGCTTGATAGTCACTCATGTGTAGTGTGTAATCACATTGTTTCTTCTTCCTTCACTATAATTTTTTCAGAAATATTTAAAGTCTGCTTGTTATATGATTTAACATAGCATGATCTTCCCTTGACCACTCCAGCACTCAGTGTTATCACCATGTTATTATTCCTTTCACATGTATCATAAACTTCCTTATTTTGTTAATTATATTCTAGTAGATTATGCTTTAACTATTGAATTGTACTGAGAGTCTGTTAAGGCCAGAAATAATGCTGTGCTCTCTCTCTCCATAACACATGCACGTTTTCACCTGTATGGTTGATATTGAAGAACGTTTGTTATTGAAGATACTGGAGAGGATAATTAGCAAAGTTGAGAGTTTAAGGAGGTTTACACGTAGAACAAATCATCACCAATCGGTCTGTTGAAAAGCCAGGTGTAACTTTGATTAAAAAAATGTCTAGAACTAAATACAGAACACTTACCAATTTGTTTACTATTAGATGTGAATGAGTTATCTGTTCCAAAGATTTATACTTTCATGATGATAAAAATATTTAATGATACATGTTTTATTTAAACATTATTTTATTTATTTTTTTAAACATTATTTTAATAAGTACATTCTGCAATAAACTGGAAGAGTATGTACTCTAAGTAACTTTATAGAGTACAGTGGATGTCATAAACCAAACAATAAAAGAAGAAATCAAATGTAGATGGGTGCCTATAAAATGGGACCAGTTGTATATACAAATAAATTAATTTCTAAACAAAATCTGACTCTGCATAAATATTGCAAATCGAGGAAATGACTTCTCTCTGAACTGAAAAAAGGATACTTGTTTTAGAAAAGTGATCATACTGGCACATTTATGATAAACAAGAGATGTACTCTGTGTTATTGTAGTTGTGGTAGAGAAAAAAATGTAGGGGTGTGCTGCAAACAAAGAATCGGTGGGAAAGTATAGTGAAATTAAGCAAACACCTTCTTGAAAATTATAAGGATAATCATCTCATTAGAAAAGTTAAAGCCAATAGTGGTTTGGTTTTGTCTGTGATGTTTGATAAAATGCTGCTCAATGGCTACAAGTTCTAGAAGCCTTGAAACTCTAAGAAAAACCTATGGTGAATTCAAATAAAATGCATACCACAGAATTCTCATCTCATGAGATGTTCCCTAAAAGAAGGATTTCTCTGTCCAGTTCACTGAAGAAAGCTTATTATATTTGCCCATCATGGAAAGAACAGTACATTAGCATACAAAAATCTGTGGATTATAGCAGAAAAATACAAATCCATGCATTCATGCATGCATACAAACACAGCCATGGTTAACTTTATTCAACTCCAAATGAAACCTTTTTGCATCCTAACACCCATGAGAGTGTCAGGACTGGTGTTCCATTAGGAACCTTGGAAAAGTTTTCTTCTGAAATGGGGGAAACATACTGATTAATTGTAGTAGTATTTGATGGCAATGCAAGATTACCAGGTGCATATTTATTGTGGTGAAATGTTTATGATTTTAAAACCTCTTTCCTTGGACCTGTGTTATCTTTGAAATTATAATGTCATGGCAATGTAAACTAATATTTATGTTTAATAGATTTAACAGAAGGCAATTAGTGATTTCAAAAACTTTCTATTTTACATGGGGATATATGGCAATTCTTTGGAATACCACAGATATTCAATTTGAGGAATATAAACTACAAGTATCACTTGCCACAGGATAGGAATAGTCACGATAAAAGGTATATGGAGGGATTAGGATATCCTAGGCAGCGAGAAGTTCCTCTTAACTAACAACTGAGATTCCAATTTTTTTCTGTTAGTGGCAGAATTACTATAGATTTAAGTCAATAGATGTCAGAGTCCAAAAGATATGTAAATTTTAAGCTTATTACCCTAGATGGAAAACAGTAATCTCTAGGACAGAAGCCTTTTAAATGTCAATGTAAAAAGTGTCATGAAATGTAGTAGAATTTCCATAAGCAGAGGAGAGAGAAAAGAGGTAATTTCGAAGAATAATACTGGCTAATGCTCAGAATGTGATTGCCATAAATTAGCTAACAAAGAATCTAAACTTTTTAAAAAAATCTGTGAACTGATAGAAGATATGCTTTCTTTCCTTTCACTCATAGAAGAAATAGAGCTTAAATCTGTACAGTGTAGTCAACAGAACATCTTCGTAGCATTTTTTAGATGTTCACTAATCCCCTTCCTCCTTTCCTGCTATTGCTGTAGCTCTGACTTAAAGATAGGAAGCTGGAAGTAGAAAGAAATCAACTCTTTCATGGACACTTATTGCCAAAGCATCACTGTTGTTCTGAAAATCTGTTTCTGTCCCATTGGAAGCTACGGACTGGCAGGCTAGGAAGGTGATCAGATCACCATTAGCCATGGAAGGAGTGATCTGTACTAGGGATAAGGAAGAGACACAGACACTGGGGACTGAAATGCAGAGCACTTATATCATAAGACTCTAAAGCTGAAAATAGAAGTCTGTGCAAAACTTAGGGAAAGAATAGTCTTCAGAGAGTCAGAGAACCATCAGTGAAAGCAGCCTGTTGATAGGTGAACAAAGGAAGCCTTTGTGCGAACACTGGCTAATTAAGTCTTGCAATTACCGAAAGAGCTTTCTTTTGTGTGAAGGAGAGAGACATATAAGACTGATGTACAAGTTCAGATTGAAAATACTTATTCATATTCTTTCCAAGGAGGGCCATTTGCCTATTAAACAAAGCCAATGTCACCCATTTCCCGCTTTGAGTAGACATGGGGAGAGCGGGAAGAGACGGGCTTCTAAAGTAGGTGAAATTGTTGGCCATGAAAAGTGCCTTTGACTCACAGTTTCAATAGATTTAACCTTTATTAAATATAGAACCCCTATCAAAATAGCTATAAGCTGAGAGAATTGCTTCCAATACATACTCTTTTTCTTAGTAGTCATAGAAAAACAAAGCTTGATAAGCTCTTGCGGCTGAAGTATTCTTCTCCCATATGGGAGTTATTATTTCCAGTTCAGTGTGTCTCAAAGTGGGGGTCAGGTCTCCCAGAGGCCATAGGGGTCTGAGAGGGTTAACACAGAACAGAACTGCAGAACTCTGAAGTGATCACTGTTGATGATGGTGGTGAACTCTGAGCTATGTAAACCAGATGAAAAGGCCTCTACTGACTAGCCCTAGCCTTCACTTGTCTCCCAGCAAATGTTCAAATATACTCCGTCTCCAAGAGGGGGCTCCAAACTGCTATTTGAGGGCAGTAGCAACAGGGGAAAAACTCACAAAAATCAGGATATGCTTGTTTTTCTGTGTGGGAAGCATGGAGACAGCATGAGAACCTGAAGCAAGTGGAGCAAAGAGGAAAGACAGAAACTGAGAGCAGTTCCACATTTGTGAAGGAAGTTTGCAAACGTCTTTGGCGACAAACCAAAGCTTGAGGTGCTTCGAATATTCTGGCCCCAGAAAATGTGGACTACTATTCCTTTATTTTCTTGAGAAGTTTTTATCCAACTATTTTCTAATGATTCCTCTTGTCCATAATCCTTTCTGTTGGTTCTAGAAATCTACCCAGGGACATTATATTTCAGAAGTGTAACTTCATCTGAGGAATGTCTCAGGAATCCACGGATTAAGTAATGGGGTTTGGTTTTTAACCACCTAATTACTGTCCGTTTTCTGAGCTCTTTCTCATGCTCTTTTTTTTTTTTTTAATTTTTTTAACGTTTATTTATTTTTGAGACAGAGAGAGACAGAGCATGAACGGGGGAGGGACAGAGAGAGAGGGAGACACAGAATCGGAAGCAGGCTCCAGGCTCTGAGCCATCAGCCCAGAGCCCGACGCGGGGCTCGAACTCACGGACCGTGAGATCATGACCTGAGCCGAAGTCGGACGCTTAACCGACTGAGCCACCCAGGCGCCCCTCTCATGCTCTTATAATCAGTGACAAATGAGTAAACTGAGAGGTGGGATAGAAATGTTTATGATCACCAGAATCAGCCCTTTCATCGTTCACCATCTTTAGTCATAAAACAGCAAAGAGACCCCCTTCTTTTTCCAGCCTGTTGACACCTACGGTGATTACTCCCAGGAAGGTAACTCTCTGAGGCAATATTTCATTTCTCCTTAATTGCACAAGTACCAGCTTACACGGTGTCAGAACTGATGAGCAGTGACACCCTCCTGTCAGGCGGGTAATTTGTTGGCAGAAAAATACCAGTCACTTTAGTTCTCATCCTTCAAAATTTCTCATGCAAATGAGGCACAGTAATTAGTGCTGACCTTCTACTATCACTAGTTGTCAATCAGCTGTGAAACCTACTCCAGGACTATCCACCTTATTCTGTGCCAAAATGGGCATATGAAGCAGCATGGAAGCAGTGGGTGGTGTAAGAGGGGATTACTCTAAAAATTAGCCTCCTGATAGAATACAGTGATGGACGCATCCAGGACAATGAGCTATAAATGTTAAAAAGCCTTCCTCTCGAAATATTTTCCAGGAAACACCCATGTCTGTATCATTATGATGCCTGATCCAAATTCAGATTCTGAAGCCACATTCAGTCCTGTGAAGCAAAAATGCCTAGGTAGGAACTCCCTGAAAATAAATTTTCCACAGGCACCCTCCCCAATTTCAACACCAAAGTTTGGGATGACTGGTTTCAAGTTAGCATGCATACATTCACAACCATAGGCTAGAGCACACGCTTTCCCACCATTAAATTCAAGAAACATTGTTACATCTTATTTGTGTGAGATGTTATTCTACTTATAAACATGTGAACAAGATATGGCATCTGCCCTCAAAGTTTTGAAGTCTATCAACCTAAAGACGTATTCAACAGAGAACGATAGAATGGCAACTATAAATAAGTCTTTTTAAGAGTGAAATAACTGTCAGGCACTGAGAAAATGCCATAAATCTGAATGTGTCTGTTGCTTTGCCCCATCTGTACCATGACGTACTCTTAAGGCTATGTATCTTTAATATTTAGCAGTTGTTTACAATCAAAACTGTAGCACAGATTTTATAGGATATGGCTTTAAGTTTAGAATCAGCTAATAAAATGCTTAATCTCTGGCAATCTGGAAAAAGCATGGACTTAGAACGCATGTACTTTGTTGTTTTCAGATATATAAAAATATATATGAACTATCTGGAACTTAGCTTATCTAGAAATCTGTAACTTCTAAAATCTTTGTGTTTCTTTAGCAAGATATAATAGGTGATTTATCATGATCTTTTATTTCCATATGAAGTCAAAGATCATATTAAAGACTATTGAGATTTCCTCATCCAGGAAAAAAAAGATTATCAATAGATAAGAAATTGTTAGTCAAAGATAGACTAAGTATCCCCAAATATTCAAAAAGTGAATGAATTAAGCCTACCTGAAATTCAGAGGTGCTTATATAGTTTATGGGAGAGTTTATTTTACAAGAAGATAATACATGGACACCTTCATTTATTGTATTTCTTTTTTGTATTTCTTTTTTGAGGAATTAAAATTTTAATTTTGTTGGATAAATACTCCTCACTTTCAAGGTCATCTAGGTCATAATAAATATTCAAAGAAGTCTACTTATTTTGACAAAAATTGTTACTTAATGTCTTTTGAACTGTAAAAGTATAAGGTCTGGACATTTCCCACTGTGCTGGCTATTCCTCTTGGATAAGGTCTGACAACTAAAGAGCCATTTGCTTGGTGTGGAGACAAAGTTCCAAATCTGGAAATGCTGACTCAGCTGGGCAGGAGGTGGTAAGATTAATGGATACCAACCTGTAGGGAAAAGCACTCTGAGTGCTAAGGGCCTTGGTGGGAGAAATATTCCCCCAGTGAAAGTGAGAACACACACTCCGCCCTTCCATTCACCCCATGGTCAGACATCCTGTTGCATATGTGTGAGTCCCAAGCAGTAGGACTATTGGAAATTTATATCTCGATTCAATATTGGTGGAATAAAACCAACTCATCACACATTTTATCATAAACTTAAGCTTCTGAAATACTTTTTCAGGAAGCCAATTTTACTTTCATCAATTACATACGCATTCTAATCGAAATAACAAGCATAGTTGAAACAAAGAATCTATCAAACTGCACATGAAAACAAGATATACTCAGTAGCATTAAGTACAGTTTATATGCTGCAAGATACTAAGGAAAGTGTGAATAGATACGCGATGGAAACAGATAGCAATAGATTAAAAGAAAATAAATGACATATCACCCAACTATTGTTGGATTCTTTAGTGTTTATGGATAGTTGCACAGTGTGAGAGAACGGTAAAATGTTTTCTGTGTCAGTCAAAATATGTTCCATTTTTAACACAAGTGTTTTTATTGCAGCCAGAAAAAAACCCCAAGTTTTGCAACTTGATATTTACTGTTTGTCCGGGATGTTTGACACTCTAACATATCCCGTTAATAGACTCCCAAAGAGTGACAGTAATAGAACAGCACTAAAGTGATCCAAACCGTGTTTAGCTAACAGACAATTTGTCAGTATGTGTTGTTCAATTTCAAGGCTTGCTTTAATTCACTTGGTGAGTCAAAAATACTAGAGTTTTTCAGATACCAAATACAATTTATTTATTCTGTAAATATTTATTGAGTATTTGCTATGCACCAGGTGCTATTTCTAGCCACCCGGGATATAGTAATAAATAAATGACTCATCAAGTATGGAATAGTGCTAATGTCAAGTGGAAAAAAATGGAGAGTCACACAATTCAAGGTCAACTTAGATGCAATCTAGACTGAATATCATCATTCTCTATTCTTTTGGAAGAAGATTACATTTTTTTTCTTTTACCTGGCTGCGTTTTTGCTTTTGTTCATTTCATTTGTAAATTCAATGTTCCATGGATAATATAATGGAGAATAGAGAGGAATAAACCAGAAGATCTAGAAATTTGGTTTCATCTTTCACACTAATTAACCTTCTGACCTTAAATAAATTAGATAAATTTTTCTGAGCCTCAGTTTCCTGAGATAATTTATAAAATTTTGCACAAGAGATAAACTGAAGCTTCATTTATGGAGGATGTACTGTAAATTGTATGAAGATAAAACAGTTACAGACTGTTCTGTAAGTTTGCGTATTAACTTTATTAGTGTTACATTAAGGAGAAATGCTTCAGTTACAATTTACAGACAGCAATCATCACTGTGTGTACATCAGACAATTTCTCTGCACTTGACTTTTCATTTCTTATTTGTTCTGATCTACTTTTCTAAGTAGGGGGTAAATATTGGTTGTAAAGGAAAAAGAAAACCAATAAATACATTTTTTCAGCTAAAAAGTTATACTGAAAATACGTACATATGTATAGTAACTTAAAATACCTAAAGGGCCTCATGTTTTACAATCCTGTTATAAAGTCTCCCTTTTATGCTGTCTCAAAGGAGCAAGTCAAGAATGCAGCGGTAGGGTTCCCGCGGTGAAATTTAGTAGAGTTATGGCTAATGGTGAAATGAACAATTTATGTCTTGAAGAGTAAGAAAACTGAGATTTTCTCCATTTCCATTAAATAGCTTTATTTTTAATCCTCCTGTTTGATACACACGCACGCGCGCACACACACACACACACACACACACACACACTTACACACACAATATCTGCTCCATCTACCTGAATCAATTTAAGAAAGAGTTGAGTAACCCGATGATTTCCTTTTTAATTCTTGCGTTGTGGGAGTGGTTATCATCTCACCAAAAAAGAGAGAAAGGATCAATTTATTCCACCTGGAAAAATGTTAAAAAGCTCCTGTTTAGTAAATAATTAAATGGAGCTATAAATAGCATTGTTGCTTTCTATACCTTTAAACTAACACTAAGCATGTCCTTCCTCTAAAAAAAATTGTTAGCTGTTTGAAATACATCTCCTGGTTAACACTTTACACTTTAATCTCTAAACCATTATTTTCTTCCTGGCTCAGCAGGAAATTCTGCATGTCATTAAATCAGTAACCCCTTATGTTTATGACTAGCAATAACTCCAAAAGCCAGACTTATGTGTGGAGTAAAACTTGTCTAATTAGCATCAGTCTACACATTAGCATATGTTGATAACAGCCTTTCATAGGTTATATTATTTCGGCATTTGTGATGGATAACAGAACCTAGAATAATTCTTCATTATTATTTTATCTTCTTGCTATAACTTCGTAAGCTTTTGTCTTATCTTTTTTTTCTCTTTTAATATCTTTCCTGAATTACTCTCAGCATCATGACCTTTAGGTGCTTCGTTCTTGCTTCCTGAAGAGGGATCACAGTCAGTAATAAGTTTGAATATGTTAACAGCTTTATATCATCAGACCTCTTATCTCTCTACTTTACAATTCTGTCTGTTGCTTTAGATCTGCTTCAAGATCCATAATTCATTGTTCAAGATACCAGAAACTGTCTGGCTCTTTTTTTTTTTTTTTTTTAATTTTTTTTTTCAACGTTTTTTATTTATTTTTGGGACAGAGAGAGACAGAGCATGAACGGGGGAGGGGCAGAGAGAGAGGGAGACACAGAATCGGAAACAGGCTCCAGGCTCGGAGCCATCAGCCCAGAGCCTGACGCGGGGCTCGAACTCACGGACCGCGAGATCGTGACCTGGCTGAAGTCGGACGCTTAACCGACTGCGCCACCCAGGCGCCCCAAGATACCAGAAACTGAGTGAGAATTGTATGAAATCCAACTATTGTAGGTACAGGCAAATACGTAAAAGAAAAAAATGGAAAAAGGAAAGAAAGATTGCAGAAGAAATGAACTATTCCTATTAAAATGATCTAACAGATAAATAAGGTCAACTCAACTTAAATTTTACAAGGATATTTCCTGGAATTAAGTTCTGAAAAATACTATTCTGCTATTTTGGTAACAAAAATTAAATATTGGGCTTTTATTACCACAATAAGGTGGTAAGTGTGTGGAAAAATATCTCTTTTTGTGCAATTGAAAGTAACTTTCACTTATTTTTTCCAAATACCAAGCTGTGTAAATATTTTTCAGCAGCTCTCTCAGATGATAAGATAATGTAGCATGCAGGTGAATTTATTTGTAATCTCTTAAGAAAATAATTTTAAACTAATATACAAATAAAATATTTGTACTTTATTGTTAATTGCATGGGTAATTTTGAATCAATGGCCTCAACTGATTTGAAAAATGATAATTGGCATGGGAAATCTGTCATATCCAGAATTCTCTTACATATTTTTGATTATGTGTTCCATAACAATTTTCATCATAATTTAAAATGTTTTTGATTCTAGCTCATTTACAACATATATTTTTTATTCCCCTTTGTATTTACACACTTTAATATTTTTCATGACTTTTTTTCACATTGCATGAAGTTTAGTCTAGTATCTAAAATGGAGTTAATAAAATAGTTCGGTCACTGATTCGCTTTGTGACTTTCACCATCACTATTGTGCGATATACCATACAATAATTGTCCTGGGCTCTTGTTTTCTTATTTGTTATCATTCGCTTGAAACTTCTGGCTGGAGAAGACAAAAACTAATATTGTTTAACGAGACAAAAATATACATACATTTTCCTAAATAATGGTAAGTGACAGTGTTAAAATTCATAATACATCATTCAAAAGTTTAATTTTAAATAATCGCCCAAGTGAATTTTGATTAGAAACATTAGTATGGTTTGAAAACAAAACTAAGATCCTAAATTATATATTCATCAAATATCAGGGTAAAAAAGGACAGAAAACCTTCAATTTACTATTTACCACTTTCTGTGTTGGACAAGGTTCTGATTCCAGTAGGTTTGCCCCTTCGTGATGCTTAGAGGCTCCTTCCTGAAGCCTCCAAATCCCTCCAACAATATATATTTTCCCTAGATGTATTCTCTTCCTTGGGTACACTTCCTTAGCTGTTAAGTGAAAATTACAACATACTTTTAAATCAGTTGTTTTGCTTGCCTATTCTTTAAGTTTCAGGAAGTCATGACCTTACCTAGGTGAGCGGTTACAGTGCAAAGAATAATCACACAGCCTAGATATGTCAATAAGTCCAACTTAGGTAATGAGTTGCATAGATAATGTGTGGTTCTGAATTGTTTTGTTTTGTTCAGTGTCTATTTCTGTTTGTTTCTGAACCAAATGTTTTTCTGAAATAATGAGAAATTTATTTTAGTTCTGTGCTGTTTCTACTCTGAAAGCTAAGTAGGGACCCATATGAATTTCTCTTCTATCACACAACTCTCAAAAACACCCCATTCTTGGTATACTTCCATGTAATAACTTCATGACTTAATTCTATTATGTTGTTTCAGACTTCTCCCAAGTGCCTTAGTTGAAATTAACCAGTGATCTTCTCATGTAAATTGCAAAGCTATTTTTTTATCATTACCCCTATTTTTTCCAAACTATGTGACACTTTGAACATCTTCTTGTTGAAATTATTTTCTTGATTTCACAGTCATTGGAAGGTTCTACTTCTGTTCTTTACTCTCTATGCATTGCTTCTGTTTCCTTAGTTCTTCTTCAGTGATTGTGGAAATTGTTCCACATAACTCATATTTTTTATCTCTGCTCTTCATTAATTTTTTTCCCTGGGAGGTTTCATATCTTCTGATGACTTCAACTATAGACTCCAGTAAAATGATTTCTAAGTTTACCAAACTCCTCTGGTTCAGCCCTATAATAATGTTGTTTTCAATGGAATGTGTGATCATTGTCTCAAACTCCCATTGTTGGTTAAAAACATCAAAATTCTCATAGACTTGGTTCTCCCTCAGACAACTTTATTTTCTCTTAGATGAGCTTTCATTTTCCAAGTTTTCACACTTGCATTCTTACAATCCTTCCTGACACTTCTTTTCCAATCTACTTAATTATTGCATTCAGTAAATTCTTCCACTTCATGTTGCTTTCATTTTCCCTTCCTTTCCATTCCCATTGATATTAACACCTTCCAGTCATTCTTATATGGCTAGTTTAACAATCCCCTCAGATATCTTTTTGCCCCCTTAAATCCACCCTGCACACACTACTGCTAGAAGAAACCTCCTGAAGCATGCATTTTGCTCGAGTCACTTTTTGCAAAAAGTTTGTCAAAGGTTTCACCATTCCCGTAGGCAAAATAAAACTAAATGTATTCATCTTTGTAAATTTGTTTCTCTTCAACCTCATTTCTTTCTACTAAAATTATGTACAACTGTAGTCAAGAAAATTGTTCTAACTCTATTTTTTAGCCTAAATATATATTATTTCAAAAATTTATACTTTTTTACTTACAGAAAAGATCTAAGATTCACTCATTTGTATCTGACCATGATATTTGCATATTCATATTTATGCTCTTTGCCACAGGAGTAATACATATGTTCCCTTTTCATTTTTTTGCATATTCTAGCCTCAAGGGCCAATTTGATTTTTTTTTACTTCCTATAAAATCCAGCAGAAACGTCTAGTCTTCATTCATCTTAATTCCCTAGATGTATAAGAAGAAAGATATTTTTGTAATTGACTACTAATTAATATTGTTCATTGTCTCCCTCTCTCCTCCTCCTCCCCACCACCTTTCCCTCCTCCTCCTCCTCCTCTTCTTCCTCTTCCCTTCTTCTTCTTCTTCTTCTTCTTCTTCTTCTTCTTCTTCCTTCTCTCCTTCATCTTCTTCCTCTTCCCCTCCTCCTCTTCCTGCTTTTTCTGCCTCTTCTACTTCTCCTTTTTCTTCTGGTAAACATTGAGTTTCCAAGTGGACCTTAAGCATCTTGGAGGCAGAAAATCAGTCATATATACTTTGTCACATCAACTACTTAAAATACTCTACGTTGTTAAAGAAGGAAAAAAAATAAAAGAGAAATGCTCATACCAGTTCATTCAATAAATATTTTTAACAAATTCCTGTTTAAATACCATAATCTAAATCAAAGTAAAACTCAAAAAAACTGGTAATATTTGTATTTTTTTGTTTTTAATGTTTGCCTGTTAAGTCTATTAGTTGCTTATAACATCTTATTTTTTTGAACTTCGCTATACCTAATACTAAATGTGTCTGACCTAGGCCTTGGAACCAAGACTTTAAGCAATTTGGGTCTTAATTCTAAACCTTAGAATGATGCTTTTAAGTAGTTATAGGATATGCTCCTTTTTTTGTAAATTTGACTAAGGCTAGGTATGAGATATAAATAATTTGTACACAACATCTACAGAAATATAAGGAAAGGAAAAAGTAACTTAAAATGCATGTTAATGGGAAGCTTATCACCACAATGCAGATTAACAAAATATATAATCTACAATTAAAATAAATCTAATTTTTATCAGCGAACCTTGCATTTATAATGATTTCCATCATAATTTTAAAGAAAATTTATTTTAGATTATGTTTTTATCCAGTCATAATTAAAGCAAACCAAAATTTAAAACTTAGTGTTAAATCATTTAAAATGTTTAAATGATGCGTTGTGATCAATATTAAAAAGCATATATTTGTGATAAATTAAAGTTTGAAGTTTTACTTACACTGTATTAGAACTTTTAGTTGAAACTCTGTGTAAAGGCTCTTTAGAATAAAGCAAGTAAGCAAACAAACAAACAAACCCATGTTTTGTAAGGATTTTATTTGAATTTCAGGCTAATTAAGAATAAAATTGCAATATAAGCTGCTTTTAAAAAAACTGGACCTAACAGTAATTCTCTCTTCAGACTGTCACTTTATGTTTAACTTTTGTTTAAAGCACATCATGATGTTCTGAATCTATGTTAGATCAAAGCTGAGCTCTTTCAAAATAAATCAGCTAATTTCAACATCAAATGTGTTTCTAGGATGAAAGTTAAACTCCCAGTTTTAAGCTATCAAGGAACACTTAAATACTATGTTTCCAATCAGCATAATATCATAGAATTCTTGCTATGGAGTGGACCTTAGAGGTACCTATTTCAACCCCCTCACTTTACATGGAAGTAGTATTCACAGAGATTATAATGCAGCTTGCCCAAATTCTCACAGCATTTATGGTAAAAGATAAGAGGCTGATAATCAGGTGTTCTGGTTCCTAGTTTAATTCCCTTCCCATCATAATTTTTTTGGGGGTGGACAGCAAGAATACCTTCTATATCCCACTGGAGTAAAATGGAAGCCTCTTTGAGAGTTCCTTGCACTAAACATTTTACTAAGTTTGTGATTTTTTTTTTTTTAGGAGGTAAGTATTAAAGTATGAAAAAGTTTCCTTTTTCAGAAGAGAAAAAATAATTCGAATCGTTAGTAATTCCCTGCTGTGAATCTCATTTCTGTTTGTCTTCTCTTTTAAAGAATGTACTTTATATATATAAACCAGCTATCCAATTCACATATCTTAAGTGTATGTGAGCTCGTCAATGCAATGGAAACTAAACACACACACAGGAATGAAATTTATCTCAACATTTTTTTTTAAAAGCACAGAAGGATAAGCTAGTCATCTCTTTTTCATGTCCTGTGTGATATCATGCAAACTGAGATAAAGTTAGAATTTTATGATATAAAGAGGAGGTCTCAACGGATGTCATGATATAAAGAGGAGGTCTCAATTATCTCGATTAATGTCACATGGTACATTTATGAAAAGTCACTATAGTGTAAAAGTGCAAGAAATGCAATGGCTGAATATATATCAGAACAGTAGACATGGAGCTCTAAGTGAAGGTAAATGATACTAACTTCAAAATTCATGATTCAAAATTAATCTGTAAATGCAGACAAGTACATTTAAAAAGCACAATTTAGATCTCTTAGTTTAATACCATGGCGTTTTCTGAGACCAGCCTATAGAAGAAGTCGAGTGAAGATTTGAAAAATTAGGGCTATGATGTGAATCAACACTAATAGAAGAAAAATACGGTGCAAAACACTGACATTGCTGACCAAGCTAATTTTAGATATAAAAATGCAAAATTAAAAAAAATACTAACGTCTCGTTTCCAGCAGTGTATTTAAAGAAAACTACCATTACTTTATGCTTTACTTCTCTAGGGTTATAGAGAGATCTACATGAATCCTGAGAAGGAGTACAAGGAGATTACAGACCAAGTTGATTTCAATGGCTCCTTTATCAAAGAAGATATTAACTTTATAAGGACTGTTTTAAACTTTATATTAAAAAGAGTATTCTTTGCTAGGCTTTTAATTGAAATGAATTAAAAAAAAAAAGATTCTGAAGTGACTAGCATGATTTAGCTTGGGTAGCTCAAAGCTAAATAAGACATTAAAAATAATGTTTAAAGCTATCAATATTTATAAAAGTGTGGGTAAATAATTCCCTATTATCACTCAGCTTATGTCTCAAGGATATGCAGTCATTAAAGACGATCATGTACTTCATGATGGTCAAATGATAAAATAAATTGCTTGTGAAAACTGGAATCTCTTCTGTAGAGGTCCCAACGTTCTTGTGAGTCTGGGATAAAACCAGTGTGAGGACTGACTGATTGTGGAACAGTGTATGCTATAAATTCATGGACATTTCTAACCATTTTTCATACATTCTTTCATTTTAAAAAATCAACTGGAAAACACACCCTGAACCGCTGTGAAGGTCCTGTCACACAGCCTCTCCAAGCAATTTTATGTGACCCTCCTTCTATGGTTGGTGGGGATGAACCAGATATCCAATTCCATACCCTTTTAAAAAGGGAGACATGTGCTTTAGGTCTAAGGAGGATTAAAGTTAAATGCTCTGGTCATCACCTAGGAGACGTTATTTGTACAACCATTTTATGTTTTCCAAAGATAACCTGATCATTGTTTTCCTTGGCTAATTCTTCTATTACATTCTTCAAATCTCAACATAAATCCCTCACTATGTTAAAATACAATAAAATGCATGTTTGTTCGCGAAGAGTGTAAAGCTGAAGTCAATTGCAAAATGGCAACATGATAATTAAACCAACTTTCAGTGAAGAAATAGGCCAAGCAAACTTAATGTTAACACTATTTTTAAATTGAAGATTAAAAGCCCATCCAAGCTGGTCATCCTTTCCCAAATGGGATTTTGATCAAGCCCAGTGATATTTCCCTTTCTGCTTGAGTGCAGCTGTAAACAGGTCTCCAAATCTAGGGAAAAGCCTGATTCCATGTACCCACCCACACAGTTTTGTAAACATTCAGGATTCTACATGTGGTATCACTCAGTTATTAAATGGAAGCCTGTTCTTTCATTGTACCCCTGTCACTGTGTGGATTTCTCCAGTTCAATGTAATGCATCATCTTGGATTAGACAACAGCAAACTCTTCTGTTTTGAACTGCAAAAATATAACAGATGAAAGAATCTACTAAAATAAGAATTTGAGGGCTTGAGAAGCCTCTTTCACAACATCCTCTGGGATACATCAACAAATGGCAGCATGTAGCACAGCTTTTCGTAGACATCCATATTTCCTTTTCAGAGGCAGTCTTGCACTAGGAACAGCTGTGGGGTGGAAGAAAGAAGCACACACACACACACACACACACGCACACACAAACTGACCCTTACATAATTTTACTTAGCCAATGATCTTACAGGAGAAAATAAATTTTGTTGGTGTATGACTTCCACTAAACTCTACAAAATTGCCTGTGCCTCTTTTAAGTAATAGAAGCTTGTGATGTTATGAAAGCATATTTCTAAACTTGGGGCGTTTTAATCAAATATCATTTCACCTTCAAACACACACGGCGATATTATGTATTGCTCTCGGTATTCACTCTTCATCTTACATTTTGGCAAAACAAAACTCTGCTACTGAGAACTTACTTCATATGCCTCTGAGGTAATTCCCTAGATAACGAGAATGTCACTTGAGTTTCAGCGCTCAAATCTGACATTTAAAACTCCCCAAAGACAGGTCTGAATAGTTTTATCCGGTGCTTCTCGGACCTGATGTTCTAGCACTAGAGACTCAGGAAATATTTATTTCTGATAGGAATGAGTGAAGGTGGTATCCTGTAAGATGTTTAGAGAATGTTGTAACTGATACTGTTTTCACACTTTCGTGCCTGAGAAATGTTCTTTCTTCTACATGTGCACCGGGGAAAATTTATATTTAACAGAGTTTAAAGATTTTTGAAAGGTTAATTTTGTTTTGAAACAAAGTGATAAATATCTCATCCTGCACAGTTGTATTCAAAGATGACTGGAATCACTTAATGTCTCCTGATGTAAGATAAAAATGATATGTGGAAGCATCCTATTATCCATGAACGGCTTCGAGTCTATACATCAACAGGTTCTGATGTGACTGATTTGTGTCCAGCTTGATGCTACTTGAAAATAAACTTTCAGCTCCCGCCTGCACACACCTATTCCCTGTTAGAACCATCAATCAGGCCTTTGTTAGCAGAAGTTCAGGAAGTTGCTGAATGTATATTTTGATTTCCACAATAAGGTACCAAAAAGAGTGGATGCAGACAAAACTGAGATAATTGTTATATAGGGAAAGTACTAAATATTTTTGAAAGATTCTACATATGGTATCACTCAGTTATTAGATGCTTTATCTTTTCCTGTCATGATGATAAATTTTCCTTAGTCCTGAGTAATACACTATCTCTTCTATTAGATAAATGAAAGACTCTGCTCAGTATTTCTCTAAGAGGTCACTAGCCAGCTGTCCCCCCGTTGCCTGAAGATATACATTAAAAAATGAGATATATGTGGCCTCACTGAAAAACAAACACCGGCCTTTTCTTTGTGCCGTGTGTGATTCTCGATAAAATACCCTCTAGGAAAACATCTTCACCACCAGCTCTGATAATGTAGATATAAATTAGCATTCTCCCAACTTTCCTTCTTTTAAGTAGTTTTATGTCTGTCACTGACCATGCTCTTGGTGGAGACTGTTTGAAGATGTTCACATGTCCTTTTGCCAAACGCGGTGACAAAATTAGACATAGTTCAATTTTATAAGTACCACCTGTCATTAATATTGATTGATTGATTGATTGATTGCCATAAGGAGACTTAATATGGCATTTACACTGCAGGCCTCAAGATGACTGGCCGGTCTGGCTGCAACAACCTAGAGAAACATGCAGAAATATTTAAGAATCTAAACTATTAGCAGGAAGCTGTCAAGAAAGAGTCGGGCAACCTCATTGCTTCAGTTCGTGGTAACAAGATTTTAAAGAGAGGTCAGGCTAGGGTCAAAAGTCATAGGGGAAGGTAGAGTCTTTAGAAAAGAATTTGTGTTTATGAAGACGCTTTTCCCTCACATTGATTCGGATACATGCCACTGCTTTCAATTTTATATGTCATATCCTGCATTTCCATTTCCTGTCAAAAATCATGATTCGAAACATACGAGTGTGTGTTGGCAATCAGTGAACCAGCACTGAGCGGCTGTACTTAAACATTGGGCAGAAACCCTCTGATTCCTTTCCTCCTTGTCTCACACCCCAGGATCCAACACCGTTCCTCCAGGAGACCCAGGTGGCCGCAACAGCTGCAGGTCTAATCAAGGAGCCAGAAAAGACACTACTACCTGCTGATGGCTCCAGAGGAGACATTGCTAATCCCCCTTCTGTCATCCTGGAAGTGAAAGTGAGGTCAATTTTGCCCCAAACAGTCTTGCCCCCTACTTCTCCTTTTTCCTTTACTCCAGGCCTTTGGGATGCCAGAGTATTTACCATTCACATATTTAGTGATTTCAAACTACGTAAGTCAGCAAACAGACATTGGATCGATACGGGAGCTATGTAGAGAAAGGTAAGCAAGTCAAAATTTCACTGGCATAGGAATATCCTATTTCATAGTTTATAACAGTGCAGGCAAAACTTTAAATTCACAAAGAAACTTCATCCTGGCACAGTTACTATGTCAGTTCTGCCGAATGACGATTTCTATCCCAAAGCCTTTGCAACCACTTCTGTTTTGGGGCTAGTTTACCCTAAGTGGCCTTGGGCATTACTGCAGGATAAAGTGACTCACTCCAAAGAAACTGAGTATCTCTCTATTTGAAGACAGTTCTTTTCAGTTATTTTAAATAATTTTGCCTTTTCATCAGATGAAAACTTAATGTTTGATTTTGGTTGTTTGCAAACAACAAAGTTTTATACTTTCCTAGTATGAACCTATGAAGTATCTCATTAGAGCAACCAAGTCTGAGATAATCCATATTTTCCCCAGACAAGTTCATTTTGTATTATATAAAGAATATAAAGAGGCACATTTAACACTGAATTGATTTAGGTATGATGAAATAAAAAATGTGTTGTATAGCAACTGAATCCTAGAAATATTAAGCATTTAATTCTCTCCTCATTGATTAAGCTACTTCTAAGAAATCTTAACTTCCTTTATACTTGGATGTAATTAAAGGAAAAAGAGTCAAAAATTTGCTACTGAATCAATAGCTCTTCTGAAAAGGCATAGACAGCAGCTTAGAAAAGGAGACAACAGTTTGCACACACTGTAATAGGTAACAAGCCTCTTGATAATCAGAGAGCCTTATATATTTTGCTGCAAAATTTCCAAACTTAAAAAGTTGCAAAGAACAGGGGCGCCTGGGTGGCTCAGTCGGTTAAGCGTCCAACATCAGCTCATGTCATGATCTTGCAGTTCGTGAGTTCGAGCCCTGCGTTGGGGTCTGTGCTGACAGCTCTGAGCCTGGAGCCTGCTTCAGGATTCTGTGTCTCCCTCTCTCTCTGCCCCTACCCTGCTTACCCTCTGTCTCTCTCTGTCTCTCTCTCTCTCTCTCTCAAAAATAAACAATTTTTTTAATTGCAAAGAACAAATTTAAAAACCCATTTCAGCCTTTGACCATCATGTCAGTACAAAATGTTGTGTTGTGATTCAGTGGAATACAGGCTAGCAGTTCCCAACATGTGTTCTCCAAAACAGATACCTAGTTAAAAGCATTCTGTGGTCAGATGAACTTGAATGATGTAGAACAAGCCTGGTTAAACAGATGTTTTGGTGCTGTACTTTCTAGAGGCTTTAACAGAGAAAAGCATGGGGATTCACCAATAGGAGGCATAGAGCATAAACATTTTCCATACTTAATTAGTCACAATACCGCTACGGATTTTTCCAAAGCAGACCACTTTGTGTAAACCTGAATCTCCCTCCAACCCAGGAACGCTTTGTGTTTTCCTTTAAATGCACATAATTTGTAGGAATGAATTTTAGCAATATGTATGCATCGTGATCCTTAGAAATATATCACTTGTAACTCAAATTGGTGTGGTAACTACCATCTTTTTTTTTTTTTTTTTTTGCACTAAGAAAAAATAGTGAAACCACAAACTGGCATCATAAAACCACCTACTTACAATCAGCAGAGCTATATCACAAGGAGAGTTCAATTTTTCTTTTTTACATAGAGACTTTCCACCTAATAATCTTGATTTCATTTCTAACACACGTAGATTCCAAAATTTTCTAGAAGTCACAGAAAAATATTAGACAAAACATACAATCTGTAGAACTCTTATCACAAACAGTGTTTGTGATCAGTTTTGTTTTTAATTCAACAGGAAATTGTGTCATATATTTGCTGTGTTGTAGATGGAAAATTCATGTTCAATAAAATATCACTGATCATGCAAAAGTTTGTATTCCCGTGGAATAGAAATAGTGGGCACAAAGACGTTTGCAGATTTATGTGTAATTTGAAATTTTTTTTCATCAGTTACATTTCTAAACTCCCCTTCTTTGTTCATGCCAAATAAAAGCAGCCAACAATCCCTTTTGATGCTTTGCAACAAAAAAAAATGTTTATAAATACACACATAATTCATTGTAACATCAATTTTGGTAATTGTTAATTCTAGACAATGATGTTCTTTTTCAGGGAGGACAATGAAGCCATCTAAAAAATGTTTCATTTTGAAACCAGTGAATGTAATTTAAAAGGGGCACGTTTTAGATTCCATAACTGTCACGCAATTAAAGAAACAATGGAAGAAGACAGTGATTCAATGGGTAGCTTTGGAACTCCTTCTCATTATTTAAAAAAAATTTTAAGATAGCAAAAGACATCCATTTATTCCTGAAGAATTCTGAAAATGGACAAAGGTCAGACAGGGATTCTGGAACTAAAGAGCCCTTATAAAAATCCAAAATTATGAGCAGCTGGTTCTATCCAACTCCTGTGAAGTAGAGTGCTCTGGTTCAAGAGTTTTCTTGTCATGCAATCATATGACGGAAACATTAAGATTGCAGATGGAAAGTGGTGACACACTGTAATTTCATACAGATCATGATGGTTTGGTGACATAAGAATTACTAGACCATGAGGCCTGGGGTCCATGAAATGGATTAAAGCTTTATTGCTCTTTGGAGTTCTGACAATGACAAATGCTCTCTCTGATGTTGGGATTATCTTGTCTAAACTTTTGTTTCCTTAGTTTCAAGTTTCACTTTTTCCTTAACCATCTTTTAAGATCGCAAATAACTTCCGTTTTTTCATTGTTACTGGAAGGCGTTTAGAAACACCCTCTAATTTTATGCCTCCTTCTCTGGCATCACATCCAGGCATATGGCCATTTTTCAATTTCCAATATCCTGATAAGGGTTTTGATTGATACACTTAATGATATGGTCACATGACCTAACTCCAAATTCCTATTAAAAAAAGAAAAGAATGAAGATAATAAGAAACTTTGACAAGAAAATTCAGATACAAAGTATTGTGAATATTATTTATTAATACATTTATCCTACTGCTAGCATCAATTAACCAACAGATTTTTGACAACAAACTTAAATAAGACAAGTAAATATATCATATATGTCTTTTCTACCATGATACTCACACACACACACACACACACACACACACACACACACATACAGAGTTTCACAAGTAGGATTTCTGATTTAAGTTGGAAATAAAGACTAAGTAAATTTTGGAAAACGTTTTGCAAAGGCATTCATTTTTCTTTATTAAAGCAGAAAATATAACTGATAGAAAAAAAGCGGTGTTTCTTTTTACTACAAACCTGATGGCACTTTTCTCTCTTGTTGCCATTCTGTCTTTGTCATTATCATGCATTGTGAAAACACTACTTCTGGTGAAGTTAAGTGGGTGAAATCTTTAATATGAAAGGAGTTATATACTACACCAGTTCAGCAAAATCTGATAGCATTAACATTCAGTGTTTCTCTAGTACCTGATAAAAAGTGTGTGAAAGTCTTACAGATGGAAACGCATTAGGATTTTACATATTGCTAAAATTTCCAGTAAACCAGATTGGAAATTTTGTTCTAAAAGCATTACTTCCCAACAGAGTTTCAGACTGCATTTAAATGTATTGTAATTGCAGTTACTTTTTTAAAAAAATTTGCATAAGTAAATAGCAGAGGAATGATCTAGTTAAACTAACTTTATTAATTTTTCTGTCTTACACACACACACACACACACACACACACACAACAAGAGGACATTCTAGGTACCAAATAGAAGTGTATCATTTGGCACAGCAAAGCAGCATGCACTTTGCTTTAGGGAAGACAGAGAAAGAAGTCAGCAAAAACGGCTCCTTTTTTTTTTTTTTTTTAAATTTTTGGGACAGAGAGAGACAGAGCATGAACGGGGGAGGGGCAGAGAGAGAGAGGGAGACACAGAATCGGAAACAGGCTCCAGGCTCCGAGCCATCAGCCCAGAGCCCGACGCGGGGCTCGAACTCACGGACCGCGAGATCGTGACCTGGCTGAAGTCGGACGCTTAACCGACTGCGCCACCCAGGCGCCCCAAAAACAGCTCCTTTTTCAGATGTAATGTAAATTTCAAAAGTTTTAAAGTAGAAATTTCCTGTGATTTAAGATATATCATGATGGAAGATTTATAAGAACAAGTAAAACCTTTATGGAAGTTTTTTTTTTTTTTAATCATTTCTTATTCTTTCATTTAATCCCAGGCAACTCGCATGGTTTTTGGTTCATGATTTTTAATAACCATTTCAATTATTGGCCAGCTGATTACAAACAACTGGAACTTTGTGTGCTGAGCGTTGTTTTAAATCTTTTTTTTTTTTTTTTTTTTTGCGGTTTTTAATTAAACTCCTGTTACTTAACATACAGTGTGATATTAGTTTCAGGTGTACAATATAGTGATTCACACTTCCATACAACACCCAGTGCTCATCACAAGTGCCCTGTTCAATCCCCATCACCTATTTCACCCCTCCACCCACCCACCTCGCCTCTGGTAACCGTCAGCTTGTTGTCTATAGGCAAGAGTCTGTTTCTCAGTTTGCCTCCCTCTCTTCTTTTTCCTCTTTGCTCATTTGTTTTGTTTCTTAAGTTCCACATATGAGTGAACTCATACAGCATTTGTCTTTCTCTGACTCATTTTACTTTGCATGATACCTTCTAGCTCCATCCATGCCCTTGCAAATGGCAAGATTTCATTCTTTTTGATGGCTAAGCAATATTCCGTTCTCTATATATACTATTTCTTTATCCATTCATCAGTCGATGGACACTTGGCTTGCTTCCATAGTTTGGCTATTGTAGTTCATCTTCCTATAAACATCAGAGTACATATATCCATTTGAATTAGTATTTTTGTATTATTTGAGTAAATACCCAGTAGTGCAATTGCTAGGTCATAGGGTAGTTCTACTCTTAATTTTTTGAGGAACCTCCCTGCTGTTTTCCAGAGTGGCTGTACAAATCTGCACTCCCACTAAGGGTGCACAGGGTTTCCCATTCTTTACATCCTTGCCAACACCCCTTGTTTCTTGTGTTGTTGATTAGTAACCATTCTGACAGGTGTGATATTTCATGATAGCTCATTATAGTTTTATATATCTCAGTATATCTCATTATAGTTTTGATTTGTATTTCCCTGATGACCAGTGAAATTGAATGGTAACCATTAAACAATAACAGAAAGAACATCCACCAGATGAATGAATTTATGATATCAAAATATTTTAATTTTTATCTAAGAGACTAAAACAGTAAATTTAGAATTAGACAGACATGCTTTTAAATATCAGTTGTCGCTAGCTGTACCCTGAGGCAAATGTCTGATCTTTTATAAGGTCTAGTATCCACATCTATAAAATGGGGAAAATAATATCTACATCATAATTATGGTAAAAGATTAAAAGAAATATCTTCTATGGAGTGCTCCTCCCCATAATCAATCAATAAAACATTAGTCCCTTTCCCTTGTATCAGAAGATTTAAAATCAAAATTGATAAAATATTCATTCTTTAAAATTTGAGAACTTCAATATTGGCAATCACATTGCATGGCATTGTTTCTGCAGTGTAATATTAGGAAAACGGGACCTCCAGAGGTTTAAAAAAGAAAGTCAAAATGTCCCTCACGCCTACACCTCCATGTGTTTCTTCTCTAAAGATTGCTAATGGCTTTTTTGGGCAAGCTGACAGAGTTGGGGTTGGTACCCAGAAAGTTCTTAGTCAAAAGGCATCTTCCACATTTCAAAATGCCACCTGAAATATACTTTTCATACTAAAAAAGAAGCTGAGACTTGTGAAAAAATTTTTGACAGAACTATATATATTTTAGACTATATTAGTTATCGCTAATTTTTTGACATTTCTACAAAAGGAAAATGCACAGAGATAGAAAGCAGATCACTGCTTGTCTGGGGATGGGATTGGGAGTGGGGAAATGCAAAAGGGTGCAAGGGAAATTTCTGGGGTGTCCTAAAACTGGATAGTGGTTATGGTAGCACAATTGTAAACATTGTAAAAAAGCTATTTATTTTAATAGATGAATTTATGTAACTTATATTTCAATAATGTTATGTTTAAAAAAAGTTACAATACAGCATTATATTTGCATTATGGGAATATCAATTTCTTCACACCATTGACTGGCACAAAAATGTACCAATGTTTGCACATACCCTATTTAAGAAATTATACCCTTGAAAACAAAATGTATTTTTATTGTCCTTATATCTTCCTCTCAAACTCTCAGTAATAAAAAATAGACTCCTCCCCCAGGGTAGAGACTACATCTTGTTTATCTCGGTATCTTTCATCTATCACACAGTTTTTGGTATATCTATTGATATTCAATAATATTTCTGTTGAATAAATATCATGCATGGTCAGGAGTAAATACAGGCACTAAGAAATTAAATAAATATCAATATTTCCATTTCACTAGTCAATATGCTTTCACCGAGACTGCTTAAAAAAATTTATCTCTATGATTTAAATTATTTGGAAACATATTTGAATACTGCATTTAGCAACAAATGAGACTAGTGTGAATTTACCCATAAGAAAAAAAAAGACAAAATTTACAATGTAATTTACATTAGTCTAGTTTTTTTCTTTTTCATTGTTCGGAAGTTTTCATTAACTTTATCTTTCATCAAACAAGAAAATGAGTGTTTGACAAATAACAAAGTAAAAATCAGCAACTATATAAAAAGTAATTGCTTTAAAAATTATGCATATTTTGTATCTGTTTCCTAGTGCTTATGAGAGTTTCAACGCCATATCACTGTGCTTCCTATCTATTTAGTGTTACTCTACTCATTTAAAAGTGATTAAAAAATAATCTTAAACACTTATCACATATGCTTGCTTATAACTAAATTATGATTAACATTCTTAAGTAGGAAGAATTAGAATTTCAGTATGGAATTATCTAGTAACATTTTGTGTTGTTAATTTATAAGGACTGTGGACATTTCAGATAGGTTCATTAAGAATATTTCTCAGGGGCGCCTGGGTGGCGCAGTCGGTTAAGCGTCCGACTTCAGCCAGGTCACGATCTCGCGGTCCGTGAGTTCGAGCCCCGCGTCAGGCTCTGGGCTGATGGCTCGGAGCCTGGAGCCTGTTTCCGATTCTGTGTCTCCCTCTCTCTCTGCCCCTCCCCCGTTCATGCTCTGTCTCTCTCTGTCCCAAAAATAAAATAAAAAACGTTGAAAAAAAAAAAAAAAAAAAAAAAAAAAAGAATATTTCTCAGAACAGCACCTGAGTAGCTCAGTTGGTTAGGCGTCTGACTCCTGATTTCTGCTCGGGTCATGATCTCATGGTTCGTGAGTTCAAGCCCCACATCAGGCTCTGCAGTGACAGTGTTGAGTCTGCTTGGAATTCTTGTTCTCCCTCTCTCTCTGCCCCTCCCCTGCTCTCTCTCTCTTTCTCTCTCAGAAAATAAAATAAAATAATAATATTTCTCAGGGGGCACCTGGGGATTCAGTCACTTAAGCATCTTACTCCTGGTTTTAGCTCAGGTCATGATCTCATCCACTGGTGAGTTCAGCCCCACATCAAGCTCTACATTTACAGTGTAGAGCCTGCTTGGGATTCTCTGTCTCCCTCTATCTCTGTCCCTCCTCCACTCACACAGTCTCTGTCTCGCTCAAAATAAATAAATAAATTAAAAAAAAAAAGAATATTTCTCAGAAAAATCTAGAAGAATTTAATCTGAATCATATTACTTATAATAAAATATATGGAAGCATAGCACATATAGTTTGAGGCATCTAAACTACACTCAAAACAAGTAATTGAATGGAAAAATACATTTCATTTAGAAATTGTAGACTATCTTTATAGTGTTGGAAACCTGCAACTTGGGATATTGTAGGTCCTGTCTAGCACATGGTTGACACTCAGTAAATATTAAATAAAGAAGAAAGGAAGAAAGAGGAGAGGAGAAGAAAAGCAAGACAGAAGAAAAGAGAGAAAGATAAAATGTAGCCTTTTCCATGTGGCTTTTTAGTAATGAAAACTGTGGAATCCCCAGTAAAGCTGCGTATGGCCAACTTCATGATAAAAAACATGCTGTTAGCTGTATCATTAAAAGATGCAAAGATCCCCTGAAGGCAAATGTAGGGGCTGAGACAGATGTCCTCAATCATAAGAGTTCATACAAAAACATCCTCCATATGGTTTAGAACACAAGATGTATGGCTCAACTGACCCAAGAACAAGAAGAATACACAGCAAGCCGTGGAGAAGAGGAAACAATACAAGATCAGCACCATGTTAATTATAGTGTTGAGAGTATAACAGCTAATACGAGAATACCAATTAACAATGGCTCATCTGCACGTACAGGACTGAGTTTTTTATTTTTAAGTAGTGTTTTATTGTCATGTAGGTTTCCATTGCTGCATACACATAAAACTAAAGTGAAGAGGAGACTTTATCAAACCATATCTTTTGATGTATATGCCCATATCCTTACTAAGGGTAGAAAACACTGTTAAAATTGGTTTTAAAACTAAAAGAAGAAATTGCATCCAGACTTTTAGGAAATTGTCTGTCTCCTGCACATGTATAAGTATCAGGTCAATGTGCTTTAGCTTTGTTACAAGATCAACTCCAGAGATCTGCATCTAGTACTTTAATCTAATGCTTCCTGAAATAAGCAGTTACTGTTAGGAAACCCAATAAAAGTGCTTGTTGCCCACAATTTAATAAAGAGATTTCCACCGTGGGTAAACAAATACAATAAAAAAGCTACACAGGCTAAAACCATTCATAAAAGCCATATTTTCTTCTTTAACAACCACATTGAATCAAATAGTCGGCCAATGTTTTTCCACGCATTTACTATGTAGGATCAAATAGTTCTTTTAATCAAAATACAAATTTGCTGAGTGAATCAGATCTTCTAAGAGCTTCACATTTTTCTTTTAATTGTTAAAAGGCTTTGGAAACATTTTCAATCATTTCAGACTAAATGTAATAATTTACGTGTCCTACATAGCAGCAAACTATGCTCACAAGGTAGCCATTTACCACACTTAATATCTACTCACTTGAAACAACATTCCCAGCCCTCTAAATATATGTAGTCTTCTGTAAACTAGGAATATATGGCTTATAATTTAAAACCAGGAAATAGAAATTAAGTTTTTTTATTATTTAAGTTGGACTGAAAAATAGCTTCCATAGAAAGTCAAAATATTCTGTTTCACTAAAGTAATCTTTCTATGTTATGTAAACGTTATTATTACTTATTTCAAATGTCAAAAACGAAGTCATTTTATTAACAATGAGAAATAGGAGAAGGTTTGTTTTATATTTTGAAAGAAATTGTTGATTAGTTTTAACATAAAAAATTATCATTGGAGTTGGCCAAATGTCTGACAATGGGTCCCAAAGGGTTTTTCAAAATTTACCTTTTAAGCTCACGTCTTTGACATCTCAATTTTGATGAACATCAATCCTCAAACCAGACCTTTCACTGGACCTTGATAATTAAGTAGGGAGAGAAGAACTTACCTATTTGAGTGAGGTAAGTTTACTTGAGGAAAACATTTTACCTATAATATTCCACTTTATCCTTCCAACTCTATTAGCTTGATATAATTATTTTAATACACATGGTAAAAAAAAAACCTTAGTCTCTAGAATTCGGTCAGCATTGAATTCAACTCATAAAAAGAGCTAAAGGTCTTGAACTCAGGTCTGTTTAACAGTAAATCCTGATTTCTTTCCACTGCAGTACATTGTAACAAGCATAACAGGAAGCACTCATAGTGATATATAATATCTGATGATATTCATGTTTATTCACTTATCCATTCGAAATCGTCACTTTTTAAAAGCCCTTCAGTGTTCAAAACACCTGAGGCATACAAATAAAAAATTGTTAGAGCCAATTCTCCAGAAGTATATAGTATCATGGCTAAGGGTGTTTCAGAATGTAGAAAACTAAGAAAAATGCAGTTCACTCAGTGAATGTGAGTTTAATGACCAAAGCATGGAATGTAGGAGGAGCAACTTACAGCCTCTGAACTCTTGTGGGAGTCAGAAAGGACTAACATTTTTTCCAGCTTCAACATGAATTTCAACTTACATCTTCACTATATTCCTCACTTCTCTATTTCACCAACATATCCAAGGCCCAAATAAATGCCCGACACCGAGTAGGTATCCCAAAACAAGCACACAAACAAAAATCCCGTTGTTGCGATTGCAATAATGCATGGGCTTTTGGCTTATTGTAGTAGTACCAGACGACTCATTCAATTTCATGCTTTTGTTTCTATTGCCCCATTCGTTCAGTGATCTGCAACCAAATAAACAAACCATAAATGTGTGCCTATAAATTCAGTGGTGGCTTTAACAAAATTTAAAACCACTGGGGCCCAGTGGCTCAGTCGGGTAACTGTCCAACTTTTGATTTCAGCTCAGGGCACAATCTCACAGTCCTGGCATCAAGCCCTGCATTGGGCTCCATGCTGAGCATGGAGACCACCTGAGATTCTCTTCCTTTGTCCCTCTCCCCAGCTCGCACTCTCTCTCTCTCTAAAATATATATTTTTTAAGTGTTTAGATGAGGAAAAAAAAAGCCACTGATGCTTTTATCAGTATGTAAAGGTATGAAAAGTATGGGGGCACTTGGGTGACTTGGTTAACCATCCAACTTCGGCTCAGGTGATGAGCTCATGGTTCATGAGTTTAAGCCCCATGTGGGGCTCTGTGCTGACAGCTCAGAGTCTGGAGCCTGCTTCAGATTCTGTGTCTCCATGGATTCTGTCTCTCTGCCCCTCCCCCACTCGTACTCTGTTTCTCTCTCAAAAATAAATAAAACATCAAAAAATTTAATTTAAAAAAAGGTGTAAAAAGTACAAACATCAAGTGAAGATGCTGTTTTTTGGAAAAAGGAAGAATAAACAGAATTTCTCCCACATGTCAAATAATCCAGAATATTACAACCAGCCAAAGGATTCTATGCCATTTTCAATTAACTCCTTAAATCCTGGAGACCAGTTCAAACACCTCTGCTCAGTGGCATAGGCAATAATCTTAATTCCTATAGAAAAATATGACAATTTAAAAATTATTATAAGTGGTAAAAGTATACATACATACATATATATACAGGTGTATGCATTTTTTTCTCACTTAAAATCAATGTATGTAACAAAGCCATGTTTTATTTTTCCATATATAGCACTATAAGTTTATATATAATAATTTTTTAAATTTTATTATTGAAATACAGTTGACATACAACATTATATTAGCTTCAAGCGTACAACATTGTGATTCAACAACTCAATACATCATGTAATGTTCACCATAAGTGTTATTACCATTTGTCACCATACAAATTATTACAATATTATTGACTATATTCCCTATACTTAATTTTTCATCCCTGTGATTTATTCATTCTATAACTTGAAGTCTGCACCACTAAGTCCCTTCACCCATCTCCACACTCCTACTTTATGGCAACCACCAATTTGTTATGAGTCTGTTTGTGTTTTTTGTTTGTTCATTTGTTTTATTTCTTAGATTCCACATACACATGAAATCCTATGGTATTTGTCTCTCTATGTTTGACTTACTTCACTTGGCAAAATGCCCTCTAGTTCCATCCATATTGTCACAAATGGTAAGATCTTTGACTTTTTTATGGCTGAGTAATATTCCATTGTGAATATATACCACATCTTCTTTATCCACTTGTCTATTGATAGACAACTTGAGCTTTCATATCTTGGCTAAAAAAATAATGTACAATAAAAATAGTGTATATATCTTTTTATATTAGCATTTTAATTTTGGGGGGAAAATACCCACTAGTGGAATTACTGGATCATATGGTATTTCTATGTTTAATTTTTGGGGAAACTTCATGCTGTTTTGGACAGTGGCTGTACCAATTTACTTTCCTACAACAATGCATGAGGCTTTCCTTTTCTCCACATTCTCACCAAAGCTTGTTATTTCTTGTCTTTTTAATATTAGTCATTCTGACTGGTGTGAGATGATATCTTATTGTGGTTTTGATTTCCATTTCCCTGATGATTAGTAATGAACATCTTTTCATGTGTCTATTGGCCATCTGTATGTCTTTCTCAGAAAAATGTCTATTCAGGTCCTCTGAATATTTTTAATAAGATTATTGTTTGTTTTTTGTTTGTTTGTTTGTTTTGGTTTTTAACTGTATGAGTTCTTTACAGAATTTGGTTATTAACCCATTATTAGATATATTATTTACAAATGTCCCTTCCATTCAGGAGGTTACCTTTTTATTTTGTTAATGTTTCCTTTTACTGTGCAAAAGCTTTTTATCTCAGTGTCATCCTCATAGTTTATTTTTGCTTTTGTTTCCCCTTCCTGAAGAGATATCAAATATAAGAAATTTATAATCCTCAAGATTAGTCACATATCACAGAATGTTAGAACAGGAGAGACCTATAAAAAATATCTAGACCAATTCTCATTTGGTACAGGTGGAAAAAGCCAACTCATTTGTTCATCTATACATTGTCAAAATGTATATGTATGTTCAGAATTACACTTGTTTATTATAATAATTTGAGCAACTACTAAGAAAATTATATAAAATGTTATACTCAAAGACATTAAAAATAAATCAAAAGTTTGTACTAAAGAAAATGTTAAGTTACTCACAGGAAAGCAAGAAAAGAGAAAGAAAGGAATGAGAAATGGAGGGAGAAAGCACAGAAAACAAATAGTAAGTTGACATATCTAAGCCACAGTGTAATTACTTTACAATAAATCATCTAAGTACACAAGAAAAAAGATAGCGATTGGCAAAATAGTTGCAAAATCAAGACCAAACCATAGTCTGTAAAAAGTTCACTTCAAACAAAATGATATAGGTATGTTAATAATAAAATGATGAAAGAAAATATATCATGAAAACATTAATTTTTAAAAGCAAGATTAGCTATTTTTATATCTGATTAAATAGACTTCAGAGCAAGAAAAAAAAAAAGAGAAGGGTTAAAGAAAGGTAACGCATAACAAAAGGATCAACCCACCAAGAGGGTGATCCTCAATGTGTATGCAGCAATAACTGAGTTTCCCGATTACAAAGACTAAAAATGAATAGAGTTCAGAGAAGAAATAGGCAAATCCACAATTAAAGTTGGGGACTTCAAAACCCTAGCCGAGAGTGTTTAAAAGTAATAGGGAAAAAGTGAGCAAAACTATAAAATAATTAAAAAACACTATTAGGGTGCCTTAGTGGCTCAGTCCATTGAGCATCAGACTCCTGATTTCGGCTCAGATCATGATCCCAAGATTGAGGAATCAAGCCTTGTGTGGGGCTCCATGCTGAGCATGGAGCCTGCTTAAGGTTCTCTCTCTTTCTCCCTCTGCTCCTCTCTCCCACTTGAGTGCTATCTTTAAAATAAAAAAATATAATAAAATAAATAAATAAATAAAAATGCTATTAACCAACAAGATCTAATAAATATTGATAAAAATCTGCCAACAAATGACAACATTAAAATGCATTCTATTAAAGTGCCCATGGAATATTCACCAAGAGAGACCTTATCTTCGGTCATGAAACAAACCCAGACAAATTGAAAGCATACAGTGGATGTTCTTCAATCATTCTAGAACCAAACTAGAAATCAATGACAGAAAGACCACAGGAAAATCTATAAACATTTGAATATTAAACAACACACTTTTAAGTAATCCATGGTTGGGGCGCCTGGGTGGCTCAGTTGGTTGGGTGGCTGACTTTGGCTCAGGTCATGATCTTGCAGCTTGTGAGTTTGAGTCCCGTGTCAGGCTCTGTGCTGGCAGCTCAGAGCCTGGAGCCTGCTTCGGATTCTGTGTTTCCCTCTCTCTCTGCCCCTCCCCCACTCACACTCTCTGTCTCTCTCTCTCTCTCTCTCAAAAATAAACTTTAAAAAATATTTAAGTAATGCATGGTTAAAAAGAATAAGTCTAAAAGGAAATAAAATATTCATAGAACTAAATGAAAATTAATACAAAAAATATCAGTATTAATGAAATGTGCCTGAAGTAGTGATAAGAGAAAAATAATATAATACTGTATTTTTATTTTCAAAGAGAGAAAAGACTTAAAAATCATTAATCTGCCAAGAAACTAGAAAAAGAAAGACAGCAACAACAAAACCCTAAGCAGTGGAGAAGAAAAGAAATAATAAAGATAAGAGAAAATACCGATGAAAATCAGAACAGGACAACAATAAAATCAATGAAGCATAAAAATGGTTCTTCAAAAAACAAAAACACTTATGTTAAACTTCTTGAAAGACTAATAAAACTGAAAATAGCAAAGATGTAAATCACAAATATTAGTAAGACCCCAAAGACAACAAGCAAATACTAAAACTACACTTGTAAATTTGACAACTGATTAGAACATAAATTTCTCAAAGACCACAAATTACCAAAATGCAACCAAAATGAAATAAATAAACCAAACAGTCCCAAACTCACTAAATACATTGAATTCATAATTTAAAATCTCCTGAGAAATAAATCTCCAGGCCTAGATAATTTCACTGGCATATTCTATAATTACTTAAAGAATTTTATACAATCTCTTCTAGAAAATAAAAGAGAAAGGGATAAAATTCAACATTTTTTATGAAGCCTGAAACCAAAAGAGAAAAAAATAAAAAAGTAATGAAATAAAAGAAAGATTAAAAACTACATCTACATATCTCTCATGAACTTAGATGCAAAATTCTGAACAATTATTAAGTTGAATCCAGCAGCACATTAAATATTTATACACCATGAGCAAGAGAGATTTGTTCCAGGTAAACCAAGGCTGGTTTAATATTCCAAATCAATCAGTATAATCACCATATCTTCAGGCTAAAGAAGAAAATCATATCATTCCAATTGAGACGGAAAAAAAATTTTGAAAAATTCTAACCCCTGTTCATTAAAAAACTCAGAAAACTAAAAAGAATTCCTCAACTTCATAAAAAGATTCTACCAAAAACTAACAGCAGACATCATACTTAATGGTGAAAGACTGAATGCTTGCTTTCTAAGACTGAAACCCAGGCAAAGATGCTTGCTTACCACTCTCATTCAACACAGTACTGGAAGTTGTAGCCAGAACAATGAAAAAAGAAAAATAAATTAAAAACATACATATTGGAGAAGAAGATATAAAATTGTTATAGTTTTTGGATGGCATGATTGTCTACATAGAAAAATTCTAAACAATCTACAAAAACCTAAAACTTAAAACTAGTGAGTGAGTTCGGTGGGGAAGCAGGATATAAAATAAAAACTAAAAAATAATCATTTTCTAGGAACCAACAATGAGTATGTGGCAACTGGAATCAAGACTGCAATATCATTTACAATGTGCCCAAGAAAATGAAGTACTTAGGTATAGGTGAAACAAAGCTTGTACAGGATCTCTACGATGAAATTACAAAATGCTGATGAAGGACATCGAAGAAAACTTAGTTAAATGCATTGCTCCGTAGAAATCAGGGCTTGGGGGAACCAGCATGTGAAACTAATGACACTCTGGCTTCAGCTATTGTTATGGGGGCCAAACCACCCACTGGTGTCTCATCCAGAAACCTCCTGCCTTCCACCAGCATTCATGAAAGTGTGATAGGCTAACTTGTTGGCTTATAAATAGGATAAAATCTCAGACTTTTCACAATTCTTGATATCTATCTTCTCTCTCTCCCCTGGGATGCCTGTACTTGGAAGTAGCCACCATAGTATGAGGAAGCCCAAGCCACAAATATGTGAGTGCCTCAGCCAATAGCCCAGTTATGTCCTTAATGACAGCCAAAATTAATAATGGCATAAGAATGAATGAAACTTCAGATGATTCCAAACCATAGGATTTTTTTGAATATTTATTTTTGAGGGAGAGAGAGACTTACCATAAGCGGGGAGGGGCAGAGAGAGAGGGGGGAGACACAGAATTCGAAGCAGGCTCCATGTTCTGAGCTGTCAGCACAGAGCCCGACAATGGGCTGAAATGCACGAACTGCAAGATCATGACCTGAGCTGAAGTCGGAGGCTTAATCGACTGAGCCACCCAGGCACCCCCTAAACCATAGGTTTTGAGTTTGCCATCTGAACCGTAGAAAACATGGAGTAGAGATAAGCTCTCTATACTATGTCATGTCTGAACTTCTGACCCACAGAAAATATGAGCTTAGTGACTTTAGGTGATAATGTTTTAAGCCACTAAATGATGTTACATAATAATAGTCACTAGAACACTCATTAAAAAGAAACACTTTTAAAAAAGTATTTCTTGACCTCTTTCATGTGCATGTTTTAGAAGGAAAGCATTTCTCAAAAAAATTTTAGTTTTAATCTTGGCCTTGCCATTTACTAATTCTTTACATTTTATTAAGTCATTTACTATACATGCATTCCCTTCCTTCAGCAGGAAAAGATACAAAGAATTTCTTTTGTTACCTGTAGTGATACCGAATTAAATTATTTATCTTTTAATAAATAATTATAAGTGTATTCTATGGACCAATCATGAACCAGATTATGTGTTAGATTAGACTTGCATTTGCCAAATTCTCTCTCTCTCAATTTTTAAGAGACACATGAATCTAAGTGGAATTAGATTGTATATTATTCACTGGATTCATAGCATATTGGTTGAAAAGGTAATATTATTTGTTTTCTAACAACACATTTAAAATTCATTCAACAAATACTTATTGTGTGCCTACTTACCCACTGTGTGCCAGGCATTGTGTTAGGCATTTGATAATTGATCCATTCCTATTAGACTAAAATTTATAGCAGTGTCATGCTACAAACTTCCATGATGAAATGATGCTTCCAACGAAACTGTAGCCAATTAAACACAGAAAAAAATCCTGTTTGCAAAATGTCTTTGAAAATTTAAATATTGAATAATTTAATCTATTTGATTCTGCAAGCACATACTAACCATTCATGTATTGAAAGTATTTTATTACCCTGAGATATTATAACATGATTTCAATATTCCATGGGGTATGAAATACATATATGCACACACACACACACACACACACACACACACATATACAGAAATCTCTAGAGTCAGAAACATAAAGCAATTGAGTATTAGGGGATCTTCAGCCCAAGATAAATAATAATATTGGCAAATTGAGCATTGTCTAAAGGAGAGTATCCAAATTGGTTTTGACTAGAGTCTTTTTCCATTTTTGTGCTGCTGAGTTGCTGATATGAAATATGTATTTATTATATGAAGCGTACCTATGGCAGTTAAATTCAGATAGTGTTATCTATAACAATTTGTATTGGCTTCCTCCCAAGGCTTTTGATTTGCCATGTATGAGAATAAATGAGAACCATATGAAAGTCAATAAGTTCTTGATAGTACATGACATTCTGTGTTCTCTCATCCTTGATTTTAGCAAACATTCCAAGGTTTTGGCTTCCATCATTGAGGGTGATAGGCTTTAAAAATATAAGGGCTTTTTTCTTGGCTTCAGATAAGAATCCCAAACTTAACACACTTCCATAAATCATTGGTGTGGAAATCTGTCAAAAAATAGCACAACAGTACTACTTTTTCCTTGTGGTATTTGGTGTTTCCAAATTAGATTATTTGTTGAATGTTCAAGGGAGTATGTTTGCTTGAAGGGTTCACCATATGTCAGACAAATCTCATGCTCTTGAAATGGAGTTCACAGAAATGAAATCAAGGGTTACTGTTTGTTCCTTCCTCGGCCATGGTAGTAAGAATCAAAGGTTTCTGTAAAAACGTGCCTCTACTAGCAGGGTTACTGAATAACATGCACATTGAAAAGCAACAAAATGGAGACTGAGATCTTAGATCAGAATGCATTTTATAATCATTCTTCAGATTTTATCCTCATTAGTACTATAATTCTCACAGAGTGTGGTCATTCAGTGCACAGGTCCTGGAGTTGATTTTGACTTAAAGTTCTTCCACTAGCTAGCTATATGATGTAATGTGATTACTAAACCCCCGTAAGCTTCAAACTCTAAAATGGATAACAGGGGCCCTGGGTGGCTCAGTCGGTTAAGCGTCTGACTCTTGATTTTGGCTCAGGTCATGATCTCACGGTTCGTGGGTTTCAGCCCCACATTGGGCTCCACACTGACATGGTGCCTGCTTGGGATTCTCTCTTTCTGTTCCTCCCCAGTTCGCACTCATGCTCTCTCTCTCTCTCAAAATAAATAAATAAATAAAATTAAAAAAATAGATATTCCCATATCATAAATCTCAATGTTCATAAGGAAAATTAAATTAAATGATTCATATTAAGCACTTGGCACATAGTAAATGTTCAATTGAAAGTACTTATGATTTGGAACGGGTGAATATAATACATACATGTATATGCACATATATGTAATAGAAATTATCCAGCAATTTTTAGATTTGTATTAGGTTTTAGTATTACTATTGTTTCTTTTACTATTTCTAAGCCAACTGGAAACTTATCTTTCTTCAAAGAAGGAAGATGATAGCCCACCTAGTGGGAAAATCTGATTTAATTATGACTACTCTCCATCAGCCTGTAACTGGGTTTCCCAAAGAATTTCAGGGTGAGGACTTCTGTAAACCACCAAAATCTTTATTTTATGGTGTATTTAATTCTACCACTTATTTTCCCAAATTGTGTCTAGATCCCCTGGGTCCATAGAATGTGTATCCCAGTTGCCCCATAAGAAAGTGGTTTTTAGTAGGCATGTTGACGTTATTTGTACATAGTAAGAGAGTATAAAGGATCAGAAAAGCTTTGGCATTTACCTTGTTAAATTTTTATAGCTAAGCTCTGGTTCAAGGGTCTCCTTAAAAGACTTAACTGCACTAAGAAAAATGAGAGCTTTGAGACCAATGAAAGGAGTCCACAAAATTCTATGAAAATGAACCAGTCTTAGCAGAAATCAGTATGTTCAATGATCCAAGATACACAACCAGAACATTAACTAGTTTCATTGACCTGAAGGAAATTTACACTTTTCTCTACAAGGACAAAGAAGTCAGGGACATGACCCTTTATATTATTATCAAAAATTGTTTTAATATATTAAGTCAACTCAGATAATTTTGAATGCTTATTATATACCAGGCATTGCAATAGAAGAGGTTTAAATCATGATTTACAAGGCACAGTTCCTGGTAAAGTGTCCTCAGCCACAAGTAGGGATGGGACCTAAAGAAGAGACAATTTATTTATTTATTTTTAATGTTTATTTATTTTTGACAGAGAGAGAGACAGAACATGAGCAGGGGAGGGGCAGAGAGAGAGGGAGACACAGAATCGGAAGCAGGCTCCAGGCTCTGAGCTGTCAGCACAGAGCCCTACACGGGCTCGAACTCACGTACCACAAAATCATGACGAGAGCCGAAGTCAGACGCTCAACTGACTGACCCTTCAGGTACCCCAAGAAGAGGCAATTTCAATAAAAGTTGATGTGTTATGTAGGATCAATCACAGGGTTCCTTTGCTACACACACAGAAAAGAAATTTAACACAGTGCTGGGGAGATAAGGAGAGGAATAAAAAGAAAATTGGCTAAGTGATTCTAAACAAAAGAACAGAAGTTTAAAAGCCCTGATGCTTAAAAAGGAAAAAAAAAGTGGCATATTCAGAGAACTATGAGTGGTTCAGTGCAGCTGTGTATAGTGTGGACAGATGAGAATGTGGAGAGAAGCAGGGTTTTATTCAAGGCAGATCTTATGTACCAATATTAGATAGAGTCTATATATTAGAAATGATAAGGAGGCAGCTGCGAGCTAAGTTCAGCCCTTGGGTATATCTTCTTCATTATGAGATGGGATATCATACTGGAAATACATAAGAATTTCTCACGAAAACTCAGATTAGGCATTCTTTTAAAAGATCAGAAATTTACATTGGATCCATGTTGTCTTGTCCCTGAGAAATTGTTTTTGGACGAACAGAGGGTTCTTTTATCGAGTCACCATACTCTTCACTTGTTTCGCATATTTATATGAACTGCCCAGCCCCTGAGGCATTTGTTTTGCAAGAGGAACTGCATAATTAAATTTGTGCTAATGTATCAGTCTGACTGATATTGGAGATACCAGTATCACAGACAGGTGCATTATGCAGGAGATTTCTTTGGTAATCAAAACAAGTAAGGAGGTTACCAACAGAAGGTGTGGTGGGACCTAGAGGGAAGAATAGAAGTTAACATTCCTAACATGACTGCTTAGGGGATCCAAGATGGGATAAAGGAAAGGGTGAAGGGTGAAGGGTGACATCTTAATTTTCAGGTTAACCAATTTGAGCATCATTGTCTCAGTTGAGACTCGTCAAGAAACAGACACCAAGAGGAAATTAGACCTTCCAGAAATCTTTCGGTGGGGGCGCCAGAGAAAGATCCCGGAAGAGAGCAAGAGAAGGCATAGGGAGCATTCAGACTGGAGTTCATGTCTGAGGCCTATGGAAAGAGAGCGCTGAGGAAAACAGCCATAGGGAGCTCAGACCATGGTGTAGCCATGAGAAAACCTCTTCCAGGATGAGATGAGCTTGAGATGGTTACAGGAGGCCATCCCTGGGGAAGAAATAGCCTTGCTCTAGTATTTCTGCCATGCCTCGTGGCTTGGTGCTGTACTGGGGTTTTTGAAATAAAATAGCTCTAGGCTATCAGCTAATTGTTCTCTTTCTAATAAGTTCTGTCTGGTAAGGAGATCTGAACAGTGCAGGCCCAGAGCGGACACATGGACCATTAATAGAAGTATTGGGTTTAAGCAGAGAGAGAAGAGTTAAACATGGTTGCCTGTAGAGAATATGAAATGGGTGAAGTTAGCAAGAAACTGATGTTTTTTCAACAGCCTTTTAGAACTGCCTGCCTCTCACATATTATACATGTAAGTAAAAAGGACTTGTGGCAGCAACTGTTCTATAGACTCTAAAACCTTTTACTTTTCTATTTAGGCACACTACTTCCTGCACATTCGCTTGCAGTCAAATACAGCAATACCACTTCTAGTCAATGGAAGGGGCGGAGAAGTGACAGGTGCCACTGAAAGCCGGGCTTGTAAAACCCACCACAGTCAAGACTCCCTTCCATTTTAGGGGCCATGAGCACAAGATTCTAAGGCCTTACATTGCACAAGACGAAGAGGGCATGGGATCTGAATCACTGCTACCAAGGCCACGTGACAAACAGCTGTCTCGGGTAATTCTGCATTTAAAACATTGTTATTTTGGGGCGCCTGGGTGGCTCAGTCGGTTAAGCGGCCGACTTAGGCTCAGGTCATGATCTCGCAGTCCGTGAGTTCGAGCCCCGCGTAGGGCTCTGTGCTGACTGCTCAGAGCCTGGAGCCTGTTTCAGATTCTGTGTCTCCCTCTCTCTCTGACCCTCCCCCGTTCATGCTGTCTCAAAAATAAATAAACGTTAAAAAAAAACATTGTTATTTTGCTATTTTAAGCTGATGGGATGTGGAGATTTACCTACTTTAGCAGTTGGCATGAACTTAAGAAAGGTGGCCCAAGACAAAGTTATATGTATGTACACCATACATAAAGATATATAGATCTTGGCATAGTCTCAGAGACACATTTTACCTTTGAATTCTTTTTTCTAAAGCTTCAGACTCACATTTTCAGGACCTATTAACTTATTAAGGTTTGGCTAACACCATAAATTTAGCAAACTCATAAACTAACTTCTCCTTACTCCCTACTTCTAATGGTGCCATCATTTCCATAGCCACTCAGGACCTAACGTTTTATGGTTCACTTTGATTCTTAACCTTTTGAATAATTCTTATATCAAACTGATAAATTCTGCTAATTCTCCTTTATGTCTTTGTACACATTTCATTCTTCATATTCTATTGCCACCATTGCAGAGTAGCTTCATGCCTACAGCACCAAAGTAGATTTCTAATATCATACAGTCTACTATAGCTTCACCCCAAATCATTTTTGTAAATTGCCACTGTCACTCCCCCCCCCCCCCCCCCGGAGCATTCTTGGGCTGACAATAGCAATTATATTAGGGAAAGAACACAAAATAGGAAGGTTCCAGCTTTGAAATATCTATTAGTCTACTCACTAGAATCATTTTAGGAAGGTGACTTGGACATTCTGAGTCTTGATTCCCTCATATATTAAAAGTGAGCAATCTGTAGCCCCAGGATTGTTGCAAAGATTGAATGAGTTAGCTTGTAAATAGTGGTAATAACAAAATACCTATTTCATGGTACTTCTTGGTACATGTTTCTTGAATGAATAAATATATTCCTCTTTACCTCTTCCCCTTTATTTAGCTAATATGCTGCTTACAAGTTACTCTCTACTCAACATGATCAAATGCTTTTTCTCCTTCAAGGTAAGCTTCCATCTGAGCTGTTTTGTGACCTCTCCCTATTGACTTTACTTACCTCTATGGAATTCCTGATGGCTGATCTTGCCTTATATTGTTAGTTAGCTTTCTTGGTTTTCATGTACAATCATTTTCTTTAGGTAGATTGCACATGACTAGGGACCTACTTTATAAAAAGTATCAGGTGTTTCTTAGAGTGCTATTTGTAGTTGTGTGCGTTTGCTTGCTTTTCATTTTTGTTTTGGCTTGTGCAGAATTCTTTCCTTCTTTTTCTCATAAACAATATTCTTTCTTTTAGACATAAACCATTTTGACACCTCTAATCCTGTAGATCATCAGTTCCACTTGACCCCACCCACTGTCTCCAAGGGCACGCACATGACTAAGTAAGTACTTGCCAATTTCAGTAATTCACTCTCCTGCCCAAAGTGACTCACATAGGGCTTGTGAGCCAAGCAAAGCATGAGGGGCAATTATTATCCCACGGTAATTACAATGTAGAATTATATGAACTAGAGCAGTATTTTAAACGATACTGTTTGCAAACTAACCCAGTTGGGAGAAAAATAGGGTCAAGTGAAGAAGACAAAGAATAAAAGACTTACTCCTGGATCCTACTGTATAGAAATTTATCTCCAGTCTTTTCAGCCACATGGGCTCAAAGTTCTTTTTTTTTTCCTTAAGCTAATTTGTATTTTGTCACTTATAATCAAAAGAGAACTGTCTCATACAGTTGTGCTTTTTAACTATGAAGATAATATTTACTGCTCATTTTTGTAGCTTATTAATAAGGAGATTTAGACAAAGTGGACTACATAACACGAACACTCCTCACTAAGGGAGAAAAAAGAAACAGAAGCACATTCTTTGTGACTATATAAATTTCATTATGTTGCTGTTTAAAGAAGCACGTATTTTATAATATTTAAAAAAGCTTCAAAGACCACTTCTGTATTCCAATCTGTAAAAAATATTTTCATTATGTTTATTATAAAAATATAAATGTTTCCACTACAAATCATTTTACATTAGTAAGAGGCCATCTACATTGTACGATATAAACTAAAGGAGTAATTTGTGAAAACACAAATTTAAAGTAAATACATATTGCCAATCATATCATATTTATACATGGCTTAATTGATACTTAGCACAGCATAAACTGGGCAAGTTGCTAGAAATAAATAATAAATGTAAATCAAATTTAAGATACAGAACAGATAATATGGTACATAACATTGTGAAGGGATGTGGTTTCATGTTTATTGAAAGACAACGCAGTTCCTGTACAAAGAGATGGCCATCAACATTCTAGTACCTCTACTCCACAGTTAAGAATCGTACACTGTTATGTTTACATATGTACAGGGTAAAAATTATGCAAAGTAAATTTATAAGAGGTAAGATAGAAAAATCATGGAAAAAACGAAGAGCAATATACTGTGGATATAACCTCTTTCAAATGGAAACCACAGCCAAATTAAGTGAAATAGATTCAACAATTCTCAACTTCTATTAATTCATGAAATGCACAGATTTTGAGGATGCTCAGAATGGTACCTAAGAAAGCAAATTCTAGTATGGGAAAAGATGATATTGAAGCCAGATTTAGGTCTTAGTGAATATTCCACGACACAAAGAAACGTTTGATTAAAGAAGAATGTTTTTTAGCTGCTTCTAGCGGGCTTAAGTGAAATTTGTAATTAATTTCATAATCGCATATATCTTTTTAACAAGTTCATGCTCTTATATCCAATACAGAATCCTAGTAGGGTGATTTGACTATAAGGGATATTGCAGAAATCTAAGAAATAATTTCATACATGAAGGAACACAACCTAAGCCTTATTACACTAAATTTACAACAGATTAGCACTTGTGGATTTTGATCTGTGACTGTAAGCTATATAGTGTTCCATTTTGCATAAGAACATACGGGTTGCAGCTTTGATTTGTTCATTCTATTCTTGTGACATATACACTTCTTATTTCTTATTCCCATTACATGAGCATATCAGCATTAGAAAGAATATAGATAGAGCTAAAATGCTGCTTCGCAATATATTAGTGGCTAGATCTCCACCAGGTACATCATTTCAAATATTACCGAGTACACTTATATTTGGCCCGTGTGGAGTAGTAAATCTAAGTACTTCTAAGGAGAGATCTCTCTCCTGCTGACAGATTTTGAGTCATCTGCTAGATAACCAGCTATTTTTGAAAATTTTATGCTCAATAAAGGCAAAGGAGTTCAATGCTTCTAAGTTAGACATCAAAATTACAACAGGTGCATATCAGTGGAAGACTTTTAAAGATACTAATACCTGCTACTGATGATCTCCATGTTTAATTAAATTAACTAAACCCCAGTGATGCAGATGAGTAGTTTCATTTTCATTATTCCCTATAAATAGCTCAACAAGTTAAAGCAAAGATATTGACATTTCAAAGCCAGTCAGTAAGTGATTTTTTGACTCATGCGTTGGCCTATAGGCTTTGTTGCCAATTGATGCAGCAATCTACATAGGATTCGAATTCTCTCCAGTGTAGCTATTCTCTATGCAGGAGCTCTAGCGTAGCCTGTTTACTAATGGGGGGAGTTGATGGTCTGTCCTCTAAGCACCAGAGCAGGGCAGGTGTGTCATTGAGAATCCATTACATATAAGCCAGTATATCACGCTAAATCAGGAGCATACAGTTTGTAATCAATGGAGAGACAACAATGGATAAGATAATTCAAGCTGAGAGATTTGGGTAGTGTATGAAGGGGTTTGGTTTCTTTCATTAATACAGAGATATAGGTACATATGAGCAGATGGTTCAGAAAATCTAGAAAGAAACCCATCATTCCCCATGTCTAGTTTACCATGTTTCCTACTGCTGACAATTTGAGACAACATTTGGCACTTGGCTGTAACAAATCCAAATTAAATCATCAAAGCATAAATAGAAAACAATAAAAACAATTCAAAAGAAAATAAATATGTACTTTTCTTAAAAATTAAGACACATTTTTACATGATAATACTTAAGGAAGCTAACAATTAAAAATATGTAGTACTTAAAACAACTACAAACTTCACTTCTATATGCTCTTAACAGATAAAAGAGAATAATACAGTGAAAAAGGTAGTATATATGGCCAGATAGTTTGAGGTATAAATTCCTCTATTTTGCTTGTTTTTAAAGAAACAAAATACCTGTTACAGATTTCTTCTGTGTATAAAAATATCACAAGTCTTTTCTTTTGTGGCTATTAGTAAACAGAGCCACTGTGTTCATTTTGTTATTACACTTGTTTTGCTTTTATGATAATCAGTTTATGGTCAATGGCTCTATGCTAGTTCTTCATCATTCCACGCTGAAGAATTTTAATTTAACCCACCAACTAATATAAAAAAGCAATTACAAAACAAAGTACACCCCCCCCCTCCCATCCACTAAATGACAGGGGAAAATAAAGAGTTTTTCGATTCCGTTTTAAGGCATTTGTATTCATATCTGAGTGTCTTATTGGGCTTGGAACAGCATCTCCAGCATTATCATCTGTCTGTAGAATGATGCTACATCTTCCACAGCCACCACTTCCTTCCAGAAATAACACTTTACACTGGAACTGGACCACTTTTTGATTGTGTTTCTAGAGCTTTAATGCTACTGATGATTTTCTTCTGTGGACCAACCACAGTGACACCAACCTTTTTCATATCACTGTAAAAAAAAAGAAGAACATGTCGGGTGAGAATCCTGGTTTCCTGGATAATATATGAGCAGAGGATTTTTAGTCAGCAAAGCTTGTACAATAATGTAGCTCAGTGCTTTGAACCTAATTTTCTGATTTTTGCATCATCCACGTATTGTATCCTGACCAGTCCACCTATGTTCTTATGGAAGAATAGATGGTGTGGTGGGTTGACTAGTGTCCCTTCAAAATTTCTGTCCATCTGGAACCTTACCATGTGACCTTACTTGGAAATGGGAGACTTTGCAGATATAATCAAGACAACGGATCAAGATGAGATCATTCTAGATTACTATGAGCTTTAAATCCAATGAGACTACCTTGGAATTTCACTTAGGGGGAAAAAAAGACCTAGCTAAGCATGTGGAAATGATTAATTAAATAACCTTGATTCAAATAATTTGTCTACATAGTCACCTCTTTCAGGTCTTGACTCAAACACACCCCTCTCAGAAGGTCCTCTCTGACTTTCTTATTTAGTATTATAAAACCTCTTGAACCCATATCTGCATTTCCTATTTTCTTTTCTTGTTTTATTTTCTTCCAAAGCATTTATCACTATGCAGCATAATATCTTTCTTTCTGACTTATTTATATTCTCTATCTTGTCCCACAAGTAGGTGAATTCCACATGAACGGGGATTCTTACTCATTTTGTACTCTGCTTATTAACCACACCCTGAACAATGGCTATTAATAGTAGGGGCTCAATATGTACTTAATAAAGAATGAACCAATACTCTAGAATATGTTTATCCAGGGAAGATGACAGAGGAGTAAAGTATCACTTAGCAAGAAGCATCGAGAATGGCATTAAGAAAAAGTATGCGTGCAAATATGTGCACGCACGTGTACACACACACACACACACACACACACAGAAGGGGCTCCTTTATACTGAACATAAAGGAAAGAATGAAAAATTGGGAGTTCAATTCTACAAAAATGGACCAATTGATTTCTTAAGAAATGAGTTCCCAAGCAACAAAGGTGTGCAAGCAGACACTAGGTAACATTTTAGAAGCAATTTACATGCTCTTAACACATCTGTTACATAAAATTCACCATGACTGTGTTGCATTCCTATCACCTTGGCTGGGAATGAAATCCTGGTGACCTGCTGGTTACCTCCCTGCTGCCATTCAAGGGGCTGGTAAATTCTCAATGTACAACTTGTATCTTGCCTGAGTCCTCTTTGATTTTACTCCAGCAGCCTTACTTCATGAGGAAGGCTAATGGGGCGATATGGCTGCTCCTCTTTGTAACTGTGGATAATGAAACTCTCACTTAGAGTAATGTAGGTTATTTACATACATTGATCCCTGCTTCTGAGGTGTATTGTACGAGATTTATCCCCACTTATCCTCTAGAGCCAGAAAACAGGGCAGATATAAATATATGTGTACAATCAATAGATTCTCACTCTGTTTGGATTTCTTCTCTCATTCTTCTTCTAATTCTGTATTATACTTTTTATAACTTACCAGTTTTTTTCTCTGACTTCCTTTTCTCTTCCTTAAAAAAACTTAGAAACACAAAATGATAATAATGGAAAGCAAGAAAACAATGCTTCCAGTGAAAGAGTAAAACATGCTATGATGTCTGGTCTGGACCTTTTTTATAGAACTGAAGCACCCATACCCCAGTAGCTAGAAAAAATAAGATGAAGGGTGTTCACAGATCGCTTTGGGATAGCTCTGAAGGGCCAGCCCAGCTCTGGGACTCTTGTTCCAATAAAAAGGGCCAAGTTTTCTCCTATAGCTCAATGCCCCCCTCATCACTTTTTAAAATACATATATATCCTAAATGCACTCCTCAAGAAATCTTGTGCATAAAACTGTTTCAGATTCTGTGCCTGAAACCCGACATAAGTAATCAGATACATAATTTTGTATATATTCATTGCAAAGGATTACATTAGAAAAGATATAGTACAGGCGCCTGAGTGGCTCAGTCCGTTAAGTGTCCAGCTCTTGATTTTGGCTCAGGTCATAATTTCATGGTTCGTGAGTTTGAGCCCCACGTCGGGTTCTGTGCTGACAGTGCAGAGCATGCTTGGGATGCTCTCTCTCTCTCTGCCCCTCCCTGCCCCCAGGCATACTCTCTCACTCTCTCTCTCAAAAAAAAAAAAAAAAAAAAAAAGATAATTATCTCTTTAGGTTATGCCTTAGCTGGGGTTTTATGTCCCCTCCATCCTCTCTACCCCTTCCAAAATGTCTTCTACCCAGCACCCTGCCACGTCCAAAATAGTTGTAAACATCCAGCTGCTGTAATCTAAATAACATTCCATGTGCTTATCTCATTTTGACTATCCTATTCAGAAGAGCAATGGAAAAGTTCAAGTCTAAAGAGCAGCTCAAGATTGAGAACAGAAGTTAATAAGCGATCTGGCACTTCAAAGGCAAAGGCTAGGTGATGGCACTGTGAAAATGGCATCCAAGGGTGCAGGGTAATGGCATGTAGCAATTAATCTGCCTAATATTCATTCTCCACACTCAATTCTCTCTCAGTTTCTACAGTCCCTCTTGCCCTCTTTCATTCCCTTTTCACATTAACCTTCCTAAATCCAACTTAGGCTATGAAGTAGTATGTTTTTAAAAAATGTGATTTGTACTTAACAAAACAGCACATTTTCTGGATTTCACTTGAAAATTAGATGACTTGATTAGTAAATGAAGTCCCTACACTAACTGAAATAGATAATTATTTATTTGGATACGAAGCTTTATTGACTTTTGTCCTATGAGTTGAGAGTCTGGATAGAAGAACAAAAAAGTGAATATCTTTTTTTAGGTATTTTGTCTTATTTCAGGAGAGCCTCTAGAGTTGTTTGGGCAAGAGAATCACTTCTGAATTGAGTCTGGATGGCACACACACACACACAAAACATTGAAAGGAAGAAAATTTAAACAAAAAAAGCCCAAGGTTACAAAAGGTAGGATGAATTATTGAGTTAGATATTTTACAGCATTTCAGTAAAAATGTTGCCTCATTAGATTTCCCCAAATTGTGTATTATATATACATCATATATGTGTGTGTGTGTATATATATATATATATACATATATATATATATATATGTATATATATATATGTTAATTTTATGTTGTCCCTGAACTGAGGATAAAGGACAGGAGAAAGAACATTGTGGGGACTGAAATACAGAGAGATGTGAAACCGTCTGGCACAGTGTGAAGGACACACCTGAAAGAGTCGAGCCTCCCAGGAAAAGTCAGCTTTCAACTTCAATGTACGTTCATGGGTTGTTGAAATAATAATAATAACAATAATAATTAAGTGAAAATATTCTCACCGACCAAAAAGAGCTTACCGTCCAACAATGCAGCGTTGAGACAAATACATTCTTAAGTCGGAAGTGTAACAAATGCTCCCACTTCATAGTCTTAAGCAAATAGCCTTCTTACCACATTCACAGCTTATGACATCTGACTATATTTAAACTGTGAGCTAGCAGTTGACCATATTGACAACGTTCTGCTAATCCACTTCTGTAGAGGTTTCATTATCTAGAAGCTCTGGGTGTTGATGTTTGATGGAGAATAAACATTTGTGGACCTTTGCCTTTGAAAACCTGGCAGTGGTTCAAAATGGTCAACTTTGTGTTTGTTCTTTGTTAGGCTTCTGTGCTCTAAAGCAGGTGTCTTGTACAGTGTAACCCGAATTGTTTATATTATTAAAATGAGAATTTATAAAAACATTGAAAGACATGAATATATCCTGGGACTGTGTCTGATCAAAATAACTACCACAGAACCTCAAAGAGTATTGTTGATTGGGTCCGAAGTCCATTCAATAAACATTACGTTCCACTTCATACAAAAGTACCAACACATGTCAGGTACACGAGAGTGACTTTATTTTCCAGGAACAAATTCTCTTCTTAATAGTAACGTACCCTTCCTAAAAGTACTTTTGTGAACTTTAGGGTTTCTGATTGGAATGCTATGTCATAAATGCTAAGCTTTACCAATTTGTTAGGCACTTGTATCTCTATTAATTATACTGCATGCTCCTTTTTGTTTTTTTTTTAATGTTTTTTTAACGTTTATTTATTTTTGAGACAGGGAGAGACAGAGCATGAACGGGGGAGGGTCAGAGAGAGGGAGACACAGAATCTGAAACAGGCTCCAGGCTCTGAGCTGTCAGCACAGAGCCCGACGCGGGGCTCGAACTCACGGACCGCGAGATCATGACCTGAGCCAAAGTCGGCCACTTAACCGACTGAGCCACCCAGGCACCCCTGCATGCTCCTTTTTGACATCTAATCTGTTGCTCTCCACAGTGACTTTTTTTAGATGACTGACAGGATGACAATGAAAGTCTTTAAATATTCAACATCTAAATATTAAAATATTGGATGGAGAGGATAAGACTTAAAGAAACTTGAAGGCACTACAGAGTTTATTTAATGTGACAAAGATTAAGGTAGGAGACTCTAACACAAAGATGGGCCTGGTCTCCAAACAGACCCTGTACACTACACAATTATGGATAATTAAAAAATAAATTTAACATTTATTCATTTTTTGATAGACAGAGAGAGAGGGAGACACAGAATCCGAAGCAGGCTCCAGGCTCTGAACTGACAGCACAGAGCCCGACGCGGGGCTCAAACCCACGGACTGTGAGATCATGACCTGAGCTGAAGTTGGACACCTAACCGACTGAGCCACCCAGGCGCCCCCAATTATGGATAATTTTAATGTATATGCCTGACACGAAACCTCTTTCTTTGGAATAGTCCTCTATCTTATCCTCAGAAACGGGTTCCTAGAGCTAAGTTCATGTTACCTTGTTCTGGGTCTTTTGATCATGGCACATGGCATATGATTTTTGAAGAGCCAATCTACAAGCAAGCGGGACTAGCTCACCAGAATTTCTCGCCTGAGGACTGAGTCAAAAGACAGTTGGACCTTGGTCATTTGAGGGACACACCAAGATTGTATGACCTAGGTCTGAGAAAACCATGTCTAGCCATGTGTGTAGACATGCAAAACAAAAAAAAAAAGTCACTGGGCATAAAAAAGAAAAGTATGATGCAGTTACATTAGGAAGTATATTAAATCGGCTCTCATTCACAGAGAGATGGAGAATATGGCTTCTCATTCTTCATTTTCCAGTTCCCAATTACTATACCCTGTGAATGGGGACTAATTTCATTGATTATTCATTGGATTCACCTGATTCTTTATAAACCTCCTTTACCCTTATGGCCATGTGTTCATATCAAAGGATTCCTATTAGCAAAAATCCCTGTCTAGGAAATACAGCACATTATACTTGGTTATTTTTGACATTTACACACAAAACCATAAATTAACACTCATTAATGCACGCTAATTATGCATATCCTGTGTTTCCAAACTTCCTATAAGCCTTTTAAGGAAAACAATACTATTATGTCTTAAACTTATTTATAACTTCATTTTCTAGCATGATATCCTTCATAGGGTAGACAATAATAGATGATGATATACAATTATTTAGTAGATGTGAAAACTACCTTTAGATTGTAGTGTGTTTTCCTGTATACCAGCTTATCCACTTAGTTCCTAATTTTCCATTTCCATAGAGGTTAAGCTTTGTTATCAATAATAGAAAATCACAAATGCAGGAATGCAGTTAACCATAATGCTATGTTTACTTATGTCCTAAATTAAGAACTTGGGTCATTGGGCTGGCAGTAGGGAACAGGTATATATCTGATGGTCTATCTGAAGGAGGTCATAGTTCAATGGAAATACCTATTGTGGGGAGCTACGGTGAGGAAGGAAGACACATCAAGATACATAATTCTAGAAGTTGGCATTGATAAAGAGACCCGGGACCCAGCTCAGTGGTTACAGAAGACAGTAAGAACCTCAGAGTTTCAGCTAATATTTATATATATTATATATATTTATAATATTATATATATTTATAATTCATTAGTCCGAAACCCGTATGTCCACTAGAAAGTTCAGAATCATTCGGTCTTAAAAGCTTTCCCTTACTCTGTGGAAATCTTGGCTATGGTGTCACAAGAACTGTACTCCACGCCTGTGAAGATTTCCTTGCACTGTGCTGTCCGGACACCATTAAGCCAGTCACCTGTTGTGCGGAAGGTAGTGATGTCGACATTGCTTTGGTCCAGAAGAAGGTTTGATGGCCTGCAAGAAAAGAAAACACCAAAGGAAGAGAGATCAGGAATCAGCAGAGTTGCTGCGTGTCAAAATTTGACACCAACATCAGCAGGAACTTCCAGACTTCATGTGGTGTTCCTGTTTATTTGTGGAATTTATCTGCCATGAAGGCTTCATCTGTTCAAGCTGGCAGCTTGCAAGAATACTGTGTAATCATCTTGTCTCAGTGCTTCCCTTTTCCACTCATGCCTGCTTTGTAAATCATTGAAACTATGCCAGTGGAATGCATAAATATATCCATACATACTTGGATAATTTATTTTCTTTAGCTATTAGCAAAGATGGTGGTAATTCAGGATACAGTTATAGGAGACATGACACACTGAATACTTTGCTTTATAGATGTTCATTTGTAGATATTGTATTGGTTGCTTTCTAAAGGACAGTTGAGCAACCTAGATTATACTTACAGCAGGACATAAAGTCAGCACAGATGAAAATAATGTCATACATGTCATTAACAATGAAAATCACAAAAAGAATAGAAAAAATAGCTGAGTAACAATAAATGAAATTCTCACATCTATTGACAATATTAAATGGACTTCATGACATATAGAGAAAGATGAAAGAGAGAAAAATATCGGTACTGGTATTGTGACTGTGATTTATACTGCACAATACAATCATCATTAAGGGGAAACGTTTAGAATTGTTTTATATAATGACAGGTCTGACCATACATCTGTGACCAACTGCAAGATCTGGTGAATCTAAGGAACAGCAGGGACATAAAAGAAACAGAGGAGACCATATTTTCATTCTGGGAGAGCCAAAAGCAGCAGCCTATTGGTAAAATGCCCTTTGGGTGTTTTTTTCAGATCGCAATGACCCGTTAATTGTCCTTTGACTCATAAGACTGGGACCAGATAGACAATTGACTTTATTTTCTTCTCTTAAGGGAAGGAGCTTGAGCAAAAAGCACTAATGAAGCCCTTTGTTTTGAGATGAATAACAACAACAACAGCAACAATGATTGCATTGAACATTTACGAACACTTCTAATGTACTGGGGTCTATACTCCGCATAGTACACAGATAGGAAGGACTGTGATTCTTACAACAGGTACCAATGCTATGTCCCTATAATAGAAGTGGAAACTGAAACCGAAAGAGATTAATTCACACATCTGAGTTTCCTCAGGCAGAAGAGCCAGAGCTGGGATTTAGACACCAATTATTTTATTCCAAAGCCCACACTCTTGGCCACTATGCTATACCATTTAGGTGGAACTTAGTTCATATTGTTTTCTTTTAAGTTATTTATTTAAATTTACATTTATTTATTTAAATTTATGTGTATCTGAATTTATTTAAGTTCCATGATATGGGCTCTTTAACTTTTATATTCCACAAAGTGTAGTGGTCCAGTGCACAGACACTGGAACCATAAGGCTTGGGTTGAATCCTGGTTATAGCACATACTATCTGTGTGATCTTCAGTGATTTCTTATCTTGTCTGCTTTCTCACCTGTAAAATAGGAATGATGATCACAAGAGATTTCACACAACTGAAGATTAATGAATTTTAAAAAAGATTGCTTATGCAAGGAATACTCAGAGATGTGGACATATAATATGCTATCGGTTAGCTATTTGTTACTCTGACATAAGGTAACACATCTTGTCAAATGGTTGAAGGTTTTAAAACTTCAAAAAGAAAATAACACAATAAGTCCCAGTTTATAAAAGCTGCTGGAAGTGTGGTATTCTTGTTAATGATCTTTCTGAGCAATTAAAAGTTTAGTCATGTATAATCTTATGAGCATAATAGGGCAACAACCTTGTAAAGCAGGTATAATTGGGGGCCTCATTTGAATAGCCAATAACTTTTACAACCTCACAATCATTCTATAACCAATGCTTGCAAATGGATATGCTATTCTGATTTCTGTAGTTTCTGTTTTCATTACTGCAGTAAAATATATTACTAACATTGAAACTGTGTGTTGTCACCTAATCTTTAACTTATAATTGAGAAGGTGCATTTAGATTTGTACTTTTTTAGAGTTACCATGCAGAATCTTTCATGTTTTATGATACTGCAGTTGAATTTGATCAGCATTGAGCTCTTAAAACTTTTTAAAATTATTATTTAAAAAATCTCCAATATTAGGATTTGTTAACTAAACTTTGCATTTTCTTAAATGTTAAAAATTAATGCTTTGCCTGAATGAAATCTGTTTTTTGAAGTTCTTAAATTCAATATTTACAATTATCAGAGGGCATCAAAACAAATGAAGACTATACTACCATGGATTTGTCCTTGTTTTAGAAACAAATTCAGCTCTCTAAAGTACCAATTCAATAATATTTTTAGAAACAGCATGAAATAACAAAGTGAACCATCTTGATGAAATTAAACTGCATAGTGTTTTATCAATGAATACTAACCATTGATTATCATCTAGGAAATGTGGTAAAGCTCATATTCTCATGAGAAAATCTTTCTGTAGAGCAAATCCACAAATATGCCAACTCTACCCACATTTAAAAGCAATTTTTAATTAGGAGATTTCTAACACTATTGATAATATTTCTCCAACTCACTCCCTGATACATAGGAAACAAGTTAACATTCTCAAATCTGAACAAATTTGTACCATGTCCTAACCCTGTATGCTGTTGGTGGAGACACATGAAAAAATGTAAATGGACTATCCATCTGGATTTTGATGGGGATATATGGAATGCGTTTGATAAAAATAAGTTTTTAACTAATTTTTTTATTTGATAAAAGTGAAATATTAAGGAAATTTTAATACTGAGTTGAAGAAAAAGTTGGCAACATGACAGTATGGTTCTGTCTATATTTTCATCTTGTGTGGAAAATATAGATCGATAGCTACTTTCCTTTTTCTCATGATCATTTATAGAGAGGGAGACAGCTGAAAATGGAGGACTTTTGCGACCTCCTTTCCTTGAGACTAAACTCAATTATTTCAATCTTCTTTACCTCAAGTATTTAATTTATAAATTAAAAATTAAACTTAAAGAGAATGTAACATATTTATATATTATGGTTTAATTTTAACTAATAATCAGAGGTTATCTTAAAAAAAGGAAAAAAAGATGGGGCGCCTGGGTGGCTCAGTCGGTTAAGCGGCCGACTTGGGCTCAGGTCATGATCTCATGGTCCGTGAGTTCGAGCCCCGTGTCGGGCTCTGTGCTGACAGCTCAGAGCCTGGAGCCTGCTTCTGTTTCTGTGTCTCCCTCTCTCTCTGCCCCTCCCCCATCCGCGCTCTGTCTCTCTCTGCCTTTCAAAAATGAATAAATGTTAAAAAAAATTAAAAAAAGGAAAAAAAACAAAAACTAGAAATGATTTTTAAAAATCATTGATTTGTTCAAGGAATACCTAGAAAACTACAAAATATAACATTTTATAAATTATTCTCTCCTGGGGCATATGTATAAATAGTGCTCTATGATTCTTTAAATTATTCAACTGAAAAAAAGGCTTATTTTAATAATTATAAATTTCTTGCCTTTGTTTTTTTTTTTCCCTAGGATTTTGAGGAATCACAGACACAGATATACAGGCTAGATTCCAAAATTTACACGATATTCTTGGATTGTTTTAGCATGACGCTCATGGGTAAAATAGACTTTGTCACTAGCCAGCCTTAGATGTAACATTGGACACTCTGGGTAAGCCACTGAATTAGTAAACAAAATTGATAGGAATAACATTAAATCAGGTGTAAGAAATTTTGATAAGAAAAATGAAGTCATACGTAGAAGACAATGATATATTAAACCATCTATAGGCATATGTGCACATGCACACAGGCACACACCACAGCTTGGATTTCTACAGTAGCTGTAGCATAGACTCTAATGTCGACTCTTGTCGACTCTTGGTCCCATGAACAGCAATACTCCTTTATTTATGGGTTTGTGGGTATGAAGAATCAAACCCCAGGACATTTATTCAGAATATTTATGAACTGTGCCTAATAGCAAAATGCAGAGTTTTTTTTCTTCTTAGTTCAAAATGGTTTGTATTTCTAAACTCAACACTATAGCCAGACTCAACAAGAGTTTAGAGAAAATTAGTATAAACAAATTGAAATAGAACAGGACGTGCAGATTAGGGATTAGAGTGACCCCAACTGAGTTTTTCTGTTTATTACTTGGATCAAAGTACAATGAAGACAAAGAATGGCCTAATTTTAATGCCAGTGACCTCAGAATAACCAGCCCTGCAAAGTATCATTTTTCCACTTCCAGGATTTCTCTTGGGAATTCAAATAAAAATTGGTTCCTTTCCTCCTCTGAGAGGACATCTGGAGAGTTTATCAATGGATAGGAATTTGTCTCTCACTGTGAAGAGCCTGTGATGTCTCTTCATGTGCACCAAGGGAATGTGGGCTTTTTGAGCAGCTGCAGGCATTGGGTTTTTTTTTTTTTTTTTTTTTTTTTTTAGACCCAGCCCCAGACTTGGGTCTGAAGGGGAAATTTATAGGCTGGGTGATGTGCACTGTGAGCTCACACTTTTACTAGACAAATTAGATAGGTTTCAATCCATGCAGCTGTAAACGATGTCCTGCAGAGTTCCACCTGATCTTTTACAGCTTTTCATAAATCAGTACCTACTGGCCGCAGACCGCAGTCATTAAAAAGAAATCATGGAAATTACATGTTTGCTCAGGGGAAGCAAAAAATAACTTTCCTCCCCTTCTCTCTCCCTCCTTGTATTTAGGTTTGTGAATTATTCCTTTATGGGTTTTCATACTGTTGCATTAAAGACGTATACATACATTTTCTTCTGATTAAATCCTATTTTACCTGCAAAAGGTTTCATACCAATTAGCACCTGATATTGGGTACCCAGTATCAATAAACAACTGTCACTCCCAAGAATATATTCTCATAATGATGTTACTTCAATATTGCTTTAGAATTCCAAACCACTAGGATTGAACGTTATCTTTTTATAACATGAAAAGACTCCTTTTGGTATACAAAGGACTTTATCTTTCATGAATAAAAACAGTAATGAATACACATTCCCTGAATAAGTAAGTGGATGCCAACTGAGTTTAGAAGTAAATATCAATAATACTGGAGATGTATGTGATACCACTGTAATTATCTACTTATTGTCTGTTGTTCTGAACAGTTTCAGGAAATATATTTACTCAAGAATAGTTTCTTAAAGGCAGAATATTAATTATATCTATCTTTATTATTGTCTGAAATTAGTAATCTAATTTTCCAATATCTTTTATAATTTATTGTTGATTTTTTTTAATTTGAAATTGTGCCTTCTCATCATATTTCAGGGGGAAAATCTTTTATTTACCGATTTTTTAAAATGTGGATTTATTACAATCTTGATCTTTTTATATCTAACATTAAAAATTCCAGATAAAGTTTAAGCAAATTTAATTTGTCATCAGTAACTAAGAATCCTTTTTGAGTATATAGAGTTCCCAACAGGGAGTAGGATATACACGACACATTAAGGTGAAGTACAGTTGCTGTGTTTATTTTAATTATCTTTAGGCCTTAAGGATAAGAATCTTAGCAGTTATAGCTATTACAGCTGGTTTAATTCCTCCCAGTGGCAAAATTACCTACTTTGATTTTTAAGATTAAAAAAAAATCACCTGGGTATTTGGCATATTTGCTTCCCTCTAAAAAGTTCTGTATAATATTTGATTAGTGAGGAAAGTCACCCTGTCAGTTTCAGAATTGGAGGTCAAAGTCACACTGAGAAATAGACTGTTTTTTTGGTTGTTAGACTTCTTTTAAAGGATGCAGTAGTTGTCAAAATATTCTCAAAAGAATTATATTTTGTTCTCTTAGCGATCAGAAGCTTTGATTTATACTAATTTAGTGCCATTAACAGGGAAAAATTACTAGTATTGCTCCATTTATCTTGCAAGTTAATAAATATGAGTCCCTTTAAAGATAGTGATCGATGCAATGGAACAATATAGTTAAATCATTTCAATAAGTTAACTAAGTACAACTGGATCTCCAGAACTTCATTGTGCGATCTGAAAAGAAACCAGAGTATCCAGAACTTCATTGTAAATTACTATTAAATATATTGTTTAAGATCTTATGCCATGAGGGGTGCCTGGGTGGCTCAGTCGGTTAAGCGTCCAACTTAAGCTCGGGTCATGGTCTCACAGTTTGTTGAGTTGGAGCCCCGCACTGGGCTCTGTGCTGACAGCTCAGAGCCTGGAGCCTACTTCAGATTCTGTGTCTCATTCTCTCTCTGCCCCTCCCCCACGTGTGCTCTATCTCTGTCTCTCAAAAATAAATAAAAATGTAAACAAACAAAAAGATCTTATGCCATGAATTTGGTTACCTTCACTTTAGACCTCCATTCTAAATATATGGAATGTATTTAATTCTTTGTAACAAAAATGTGTTTTCCATAAATTTATAATACTATTAAATAATATAACTGCCTGGAGTATGAAAATTCTGTGAATTTAAAAATAATTGATCTATTTCATTTTATATACAAAAGTATCCAAAAATTAAAGAGGCCATCTTATTGCCTGAATGGAAGTGAATTAATTCATCTCTCATTTTTCTCTATTGTTAATCTTCTTTATTTTTAATTTAGCTATATTCATAGAAATAATTTATTTAAATTCAGGAGCTATATCTTATATACAATGTAAAGGCAATTGAATATTTATATAATATAAAAATGTATATCATGACATTAATTTAAATAGTATAAAACTAATCCTTCAAAATAGTCTCTTTTAAAAAATGAATTTTGTATATTTCTCCTATCTGTATCACTAAATTACATGTTAGGAAGTAAGAGAAAATTTATCACTGTAAGACCATTTTCAATTTATTTTTATAGAACTGTTTTCTATCAAGAAATTAAAAAAAATTATTTAAATCCAAGTTAGTTAACATATAGTATAATAATGGTTTCAGGAGTAGAATTTAGCGATTCATCACTTACATGTAACACCTAGTTCTTATCCCAACAAGTATCCTTCTTAATGCCCATCACCCATTTAGTCTGTTCCCCTACCCAACACCCTTCCAGCAACCCTCGGTGTGTTCTCTGTATTTAAGATTCTCTTATAGTTCGCATTTCTCTTTGTTTTTATCTTATTTTTCCTTCCATTCCCCTATGTTCATCTGTTTTGTTTCTTAAATTCCACATGTGAGTGAAATCATATGATATTTTTCTGCCTTATTTTGCTTAGCATTATACATCCTAGTTCCATCCACATTGTTGCAAATGGGAAGATTTCATTCTTTTTTATTGCTGAGTAATATTCCATTGTATATATATACCACATCTCCTTTATCTATTTGTCAGTCAGTGGACATTTGGGCTCTTTCCATAATTTGGCTATTGTTGATAGCACTGCTATAAACATTGGAGTGCATGTGCCACTTCAAATCAGGAGTTTTATATCCTTTGTATAAATACCTAGTAGCACAATTGCTGGGTCATAGGGTATCTCCATTTTAAACTTTTTGAGGAACCTCCATACTGTTTTCCAGAGTGGCTGCACCAGTTTTCATTCCCACCAGCAGTGCAAAAGGGTTCCTCTTGCTCTGCATCCTCGCCCACATCTGTCGTTGCCTGAGTTGTTGATTTAGCCATTCTGACAGGTGTGAGGTGGTATCTCATTGTGGTTTTGATTTGTATTTCTCTGATGATGAGTCATGGTGAACTCCTTTTTATCTGTCTGTTAGCCATCTGGATGTCTTCTTTAGAAAAGTGTCTGTTCATGTCCTCTGCCCATTTCTTCACTGGATTATTTGTTTTTGGGTGTTGAGTTTGATGAGTTCTTTATAGATTTTGAATAGTAACCCCTTATTTAATATGCCATTTGCAAATATCTTCTTTCATTCCATCCGTTGTCTTTTGGTTTTGTTGATTGTTTCCTTTGGTGTGCAGAAGCTTTTTATCTTGATGAAGTACCAATAGTTCATTTTTGCTGTTGTTTTCCTTGCCTCCATAGACATGTCTAGTAAGAAGTTGCTGTGGCTCAGGTCAAAGAGATTGTTGCCTGTTTTCTCCTCTAGGCTTTTGATGGTTTTCTATCTTACATTTAGGTTTTTCATTCATTTTGAGTTCATTTTTGTGGATGGTTGTAAGAGAGTGGTCTATGTTCATTCTTCTGCATGTCGCTGTCCAGTTTTCCCAACACCATTTGCTGCCTTTATTCCATTGGATATTCTTTCCTGCTTTGTCGAAGATGAGTTGGCCATATGTTTATGGGTCCATTTCTGGGTTCTCTATTCTGTTCCATTGACCTGAGTGTCTTTTTTGTGCCAGTGCCATACTGTCTTGATGATTACAGCTTTCTAATAGAGCTTGTCAAAAACTTCTTTAAGAAAGATTTCTTCAGTTCTTAAAATGGGAGGGAGTTTTATTTTTACCATTTTCTATATGTACATTATATTTGTATTTTTTTTCTAAATTTCTCAAAAACACTGTCTTCACCCTGCTTATTCATTATTTAATTATAACTAAACCTCTTAAAATTTTGTATCGCATTTATCACTCTAAAATAATCAAAATATTCCTCTAAAAAGAAACCAATGTTATGCTCACTGCTTAACTGAATGGCTTTCTTTCTTCAGTTGTATTTTTGCTTGCTCACTCTTCAGCAGCTTTTGATACCACACTTCATTCTATCCACTTTTGGAAAATTCCTTGAGCTGTGGATTCCGTAATGGTCTAAGTCACATGTGTAATTCTATTCCTTGTTTCTACTAACCATTTCATATTCTTCTGCTCTGTGATTGGTACTGTTCCCCACAGCTTAAAGAGACCATTTTCTTTCTCTCTGGGTAGAAGTTGATGCAGTGGCTTACTGTTTTGAGATAGTTTTGAATGTTTCATACCGTTTTCCTTTTAGGATTTCCATCCAATGGCATTAATTGGCTCCACAATCCCCTCATAAGGTGCCTGAAATCCTCATGAGCTACCATAGCATCTTATTACATAGGATGGAAGCATATACCCATTTCAATTATCTTCTTGGCTCTTGCACACATTTTAGTTAGTGACTTCTGGACTAAATGACCGAGGCATTTTGAAGTTTCAGAAAGATTCCTAGATAATAGGGCACCCCAGAGGCAGCAAGGAGAAGCTCAAAAGTTCAATCTGGAAGATTGGGAGGAGGGATGACTCATTGGCGACCTGTATGAACCAACACTCTTGGAGTGTTCAGAGATTAAAATCTCCATTTGGAGGTTAAAATCTCTTGATAATCCAAGGGCACCTGGGTGGCTCAGTCGGTTAAGTGTCTGGCTCTTGATTTCGGCTCAGGTCCTGATCTCATGGTGTGTCAGTTCGAGTCCTGCAACTGGCTCTGTATTGATGGTGCAGAGACTGCTTGGGGTTCTTTCTCTCCACCCCTCCTCTCCTCCTTGCGTTCTCTTTCTCTCTCTCTTAAAATAAATAAACTTAAAAAAATATTAAAAAATCTCTTCAAAATCCATATGAGAACTTTAACTAGAAATTAAAATTTTAGAAAAAAAATAGGTATATTTATGGTAAAACCCAGCCTTCCTAGATTGAGATTTGTACTATTAAGCAAGTTTCTATGAGTTTTTTTTTTCTTTATAGAGAGAAGGTTCTAAATTGATTATCCAGTTTTAATGGCTCCCCAGTTTGAGATATAAACTTCTAGTTTCTTGCAGGACTTGGTCTCATTGTTCCAAAGTGCTCATCTGTCTTGCAGACCTGTTTTTCCTAATGCCCTTCCTACGCTGTCAGCGAAAACACTGTTCTTATCGTCCTCCATGTTCAAAACCTGGAAGTACTCTCCAATACTTTCCCTGTCACTCTGCACATCTCATTGGCCACCATGTCCTATAATACTTCAGGAAATTTTTTTGAATTCACATCTTTTCTTTTTATTTCCTCTGCTCTATTCTAGAGGAAGTCCTTTCTTAGACTACTGAAATCAATCACCTTCAAAATCCTTATTACAAACCTCTTCACCTCCAGTTCTTAGGTATAGCTGCTAGAGAATTATTCCATAGGCACAGAACTACATATCCTTTAAGTATCTTCAATGGCTCCTCTTTTCCTCAAAGACAAAAGTCCAGATTTTTTTTTTTTTTTTTTTTTTTTTTTAGAGACAGACATACAGTCAGGCAATTTCAAGTGGGCTCCACGCTCAGTGTGGAGCCTGATTAGAGTTTGATCTCATGGACCATGAGATCATGACCTGAGCTGAAATCAAGTCACCCGACTGAGCCACTGAGGTGCCCCCAAAGCCCAGATTTCTAATGACATTAAATCTTCCATTATATGATGAAATAATCGATCAGGCTCTTTCTTCATACTATATTCCAGCAGAATTGTATTATGCAATAAAATTTGGAAGGATCCTAGGTTTTTGTGTGTCTTTTTTGCACAGTGTTCCCCTAGTATTAACGCTGTTATGTGCTCACAAAAATTTCATCCACCATTCAGAAGGTACTTCTCTGCAACTGATCACCACAGGGCATAGTACAATGCCTTGCACAAAGTAACTGCTAAATAAACATCTGTGGTTTCATAGTAATGTACTGTCTAAACTTCAAATTCATGTATGTCTCCTCCAATTATACTACTTCTAGGAAAAGAAATCAATTACTAGAAGACAAACATGGCATAAAATTTAATATAACTTCCCTTCTTTCCTTACCACCGTTTCCAACATCCAAGTAAGTTTTTAGTAGGCACACCTTGTCCACGGACTCATATACCTTTCCACTTCCAGCAGTGATAGTCACCAAGAAACTCTTAGTGTAAGACTCTCTGGGAAAGATTCTGTTACAAATCATCAACTCTACTGAAGGGTCAGAAGTCAAATGATGCATTATAGAAGGATTTCTGTAATAATATATGAAATAAAGTTTGCCACAAAACTAACTCGACTCAGGATGACTCTGGAAAACATCATCCCTATAGGAATGATAGAATAATGTTATTTTCCCATAGGACTTTCTAGGCATAACTCTGTACATTGATCTAGAGAAGTCATTCAGAAACCTGAAGTCTTGGTGTCATTCACAAACTCAGATTGTGATGGGCTCCTAGTGTGTTTGGAGGAGGATGTTTTTGAAGTTGAGGTGGCAGAAAGACATGAAATTTTGCTGAGAAGAAAATTTTAAGCTTTTAGTATTATGACTAACATCTGCAGAAACCTACATAATGAATAGAAAAAAAACCTAGAATATTCTCTAAAAATCGTGTATCTATTGAAATGGACATTTATTATTTTAGAAAATGTATACTCATGTACTTAATAGATATTATTGAATTCCCAGTACCAACCCGCTACTGGTAATACAAGAGAAGCATGGCATCGAATCTCACAGGGCTTAGGATTATCGGAGAAATAGATACTTAAAAAGAGAAAAAACACAAGTGAGTTAAAACTGTGATGGCACTCTGTATAAAAAATAATGGTGTGGGCCTTTACAGGATGTTGCCAGAGAATGCCTCAATCAATACAAGTTGCAGAAGAGGGAGGAAGGGATGAAACTGAGAATCTAACATAAGGAGAACAGCATGTGCTACTGTCTTCATACCTGAAATGCCTTGGCCTTCTGAAGGAACTTGACGCTGGCCACTGAGGCTAGAGTGTTGTTTAAGTGGAAGTGGCAGAGAGATTGGAAGCTTGCAATGCCCCTCTCTTCACACTTTTCGCCCTCCCTCCACAAAGCAGCCATGTAAATCAAATCACACTGCTTCTCTGCTTTAAATGCCTTAATGGATTCCTCATGTTTTTCAAAAAAATTCCAAAGTCCTCACATGGCCTGGGTAGCCTCAAGTGCTCTGGCTTCTGTTTGCTTTCTCAGACTCATGACAGACTCTTCCTTCCCCTACTGCTCTTCAGTTATGTTGTCCTTCTGCCACTTTCTAGAACCCTCCAAACTCATTTGCAGTTGCTTTTTCCTATGCCAAGAATACTTTTTTTTAGGAATGTGTGTGTGTGTGTGTGTGTGTGTGTGTGCGCGCGCACGCGCACGGAGGGGGTAGGGCTCTTTAGACAGCCGGCTCTTTTTCTTTCTTTAGGTCTTAGCTCAAATGTCTTTCCACAGAGGGTTCTTGCCCAATCACCCTTTTACTATCTATCACAACTATCTATTTATTTCCTTCCTATAATCTGTGCTTGTCTGTTGTCTATTGTACATCCTCTGTAATTTAAGCTCTGGCAAGGTAGGGACCATTTTTGCCTTCTCCACCATTCTCCAGAGTCTACACATGTCTAGCACATAGTATACTAGCATACAATAAACAGTTGTTGAAATATGAAGAAAGTAACCTTTGAATAAAAGAAATGACATCGGAAAAGCAGGGCTATTTAAGTTGTCAACAAGAGTCTAGATTTTTTTCCAGTTCAAAATTGGCTATAAAAAGGTGACTGAAATTAAATCACATATTTTTTAAGTTTATTGATTAATTTTGAGAGAGGGAGAGAGAGAGAGACAGAGACGGCACGAGCAGGAGAGAGATAGAGAGAGACAGGAGACACAGAATTCCAAGCAGACTCCACAGTGTCAGTGCAGAGCCCAATGCGGGGCTCGAACTCACAAACCATGAGATCATGACCTGAGCCAAAAGCAAGAGTCACTTACTGAGCACGTAGGCACCCCAAACTCCATGTATTTTGATAAGAAAATTCAGAAGGCTATGTGCAAAGATGAATGAAAGATGAATGAATGAAAGAATGAAAGTAAGAATGAATGAAAGAATGAAAGCAGGGCAACAAGTCAGGAGACCACTGCAGTGTCTCAGCCAGAGGGGTAAACAGTCATAGCAGATGGGGTTTGCAGTGGAAAGGGAGAGGGACGGATCATGCTGATCCAGTGACCTTCTAGATCAAAGTGTGGAGGGCAAGAAAGAGGTGTGAAGAATTAGTCTAATCCTGACTGGGCAAATGAATAGGTGCTGGTATATTAAACTAAATTAGGAAAGTGGTGGAAGGATGAGGCTACCAGGAGAAAATAAAAACATAAACTTTCAGAATATTAAGTTTGAGATGACTGTGAAACTTATTTGAGAAGTTTGGCCATGAAGGCTCGCAGACAAATAAGGAAGGAGTTGGCAGAGATGTGAGGCCGGCAGAGGTAATGTTGGTAAACAGCATTTCCTAAGTTGCCTTTATGACAACAATCACCTGAAGTTTTTATCAAGCATCCAAATTCCACTCCCCTTTCCTAGACATTCTGGATCAGTAGTTGGGCGAGACCTGGATAGCTGAATGTTTAATTAGCTCCTCCCAGTGATTCTTCTTGCCAGGGAAATTTGAGAAACAATGTAATAGAACATATTTCTATAACAATGGTTCTGCCAACAAAAGGACCTGGATATGCAAGGGAGAAGGAGAGGGAGAAAGAGGGGAGAGCAAGGGACAGAAAGGAAGGATTTGCCTCTGACAAAGAGAGGGACATTTCCTCTCTTCCTCTCTTGTAATTAGAGAAAGAGAGGGGGAGAAAAAGATAAGACGCATGGGTGCGGGCACCAGTAATTTTTTGTTTTGCTGCTGGAATTTCCCATTTGATGGCTTGCATTTTCTTGATGAAGTATGTGGCAAGGGCATCACCGAAAAATTATAGGGAGAAGGGAATGAGTTTAATCAGTTATGATAAAGGATGAAATAATCATTGTCAAAGTGGGAAAGCAAGTTTTCTAAAGGAAAAATAAATATTTTCTTGACATTGTTGCATGGCAACTTGTTTGTTACTAATAAATTTACAGTGATGCAATCCACCCACTTGTGTGTTTTAATGGCAATAAGTAAACCTATAAACATAATTTCTAAGACTTTTATATTTAAGTGAATCAAGATGTATGACACTTATTAGAAAAATATTTTCACGAAAATTACATGTTTTCTGACAAAATACACAGAATTTATTCAAGTATTAAAGAATATATATTAGGAGAGGGGCACCTGAGTGGCTAAGTTAGTTAAGCAAAGCCTGATTGGGATTCTCTCTCCTTCTTTCTCTCTGCCCCTCCCCTGCTCACGCTTGCTCTCTCTTTCTCAAAATACATAAACATTTAAAAAAGAATATATATTAGGAGAAATAATATTAAATTTCAATAAGAATGGAAAAATGAACTTAAGAAGTATGCTAAAATTTGGATATCCTGGCATACTACAATATGATATTAACACCATTTTTCCATGCAGAAGTGGAGTTAAATATCCCTTGATCCTATTAGATGGGTCGGTTTTTATATTGATAATACCATCCTATGGAAATGGTTTGACTGTTTTCTTTATGATATGGAAATAATTAAAAAATGTGGAGTTTTTTTTTTCTCTAGGATTGATATTAAGTAAGGATAAAAAGAAATGGCTTCGGGGTACAAAACAAGGACCCTATGGCTCAGGGAAGGATGGGTTTGTTATACTGTTGGTTGTCAAACTGTCAGTTGGATATCCAAAAGAGTCTGTACAGTTTCTCTCTGTGAAGATTGGGATAGAGATTCATTCTTACAGGATAAATTATGAGTAGTTTTTCCTACAAGAATATGTCAAGTTCAATCTAGTGACCCCTAAATGCTATTTTCAACAAATAATCTATAAATTTTAGATACTGATATTAAGACTTTGGTTCAGATTCCCCTTATTCATTTTATCCAAATATAGTGCAAAAGCTGGATCATGTATGTTCAAAAGAATGGTTCCTTTTAATGTCAAAAAAATCATATGCACGATTATAAAGTGCAACAGCAAATGCTCTATCAGTTTGAAAGTCATAATTCTTGGTGATTATCAATAAAGACAGCAAAAAAGAAAGAAATTCCTACCAGTAAGGCAGTATTTTATATCTCTTACACATGAGTCACAGTAAATCATCACTATGTAGCATTTATACGTGTCACTTAATACTGTGGATTTCTAGGCACACGAAGTGTAGTTCTTTTACTAAAACCATATAACCGTCCTATAAGAGCACATATCATTAGAATGTAAAAGAATTGTTCTTCTCTTATATGTACAATGAGAATATAAATCATTAAACATGACAGTTAGCTTTGCCTTTAGTTTCACTAGGAAGTACTAAATATATTAACACTTCTTTGTTCTCGTGGCCCCGGCAAAATTCATCTCTTCTTCCCCATTTCTTTAATTGCACTTTTTTAGATACATTTTCACTTCCATTTCCCAACATCATGAGGAGAACTGAGTGATTCTTAACTAGGCGGGAGATGCATAAAACCTAATGGATGTCATGCATTCTGGGTTGCATTATGGCTATCATGTACTGACATTTGTGTTGCATTCTGGGGACGCCAACACTTTCATTCTCAGTTTTCTTCTCTACGATGTCTAACAAAGCTGTTGGCACATAATATGGGTTAAACAAACTTTGTTTAATTACACGGTGGGAGAAACTGCATTCTGCTAGCCGGTGCAATATTTTAGAAGCATTTTTATTTTTGAAGCTTTATTTTAAATGAGGAATGAATCAGGACTTCACTAGGATTTACCACCACTCATTTTTTTTCCTTTAAAATAATTTTGTTTAAACAGTAGAGAGTGAAAAGGAGCTATGTGTCTGGGGTTCCTATTTTCCAAAGACTTAAACACAAGCCTGAATGTAGACTAATTCCTAGTCAAGATGGACGTTAGAAATATCTCTGAATCTTATCATCATGGATAATTCCTCTTGGAAGATATTTTTTTAAAGAAAGAAAAAAAAAGACACTTTTCTCCATTACTCGGGAATACAAGTTTCAAAGAATGCAATGAGGGAGGTGGGAGGAAAAAAAATTAATACACTGGAGATAGAAAATACATCAATTTCAGAGTGAATGCAGAATGTAAAATCTAAGTGTCACCTTGCTGCTGCACTGGTGATGATCTTCAGGCTGCCCGGGTTCCGGATAAGCTTGTCCAGAATGCTGACAATCTGCTCAAACTTGGGTCTGTTGTTTCTGTCTTTCTGCCAGCAGTCCAGCATCAGCTGGTACAATGCAGCTGGGCAGTCCATGGGGGGCGGCAGCCGATAGCCTTCATCCACAGCTTTGATCACCTGTGTGAGAAGCAGTTTCCAGGGACTTAAGAGCTGAGACTCCTTTTATTTTCCATGGGCAGGGCACATCAAGATGACTATTTTAAAGTTAAGTGAGAAAGTTCCCATTTTAAGTTGCTGGAAAGGATAACAGCTTATCAAATAAGTAAGAGATTATTCATAACTGGAAATGTTATACACAGGAAGATCGACAGAGAAAGTGAATTTAGGAAAGAAGCATTTGTAAAGATACTTTGCAGAATAAAATCAAAAGAAACATTCTATAGGAAACATTCTTTAGGAAACTCAGAGTTACAAAGAAACTATTACTTGGTAATACAGATGTATGTGGAATATTGTTCATGTATGAATGAGTGCAGAGAAAGTCTACAGATTTCAGTTGGACTTAATTCAAATGGTACCTTTCAAGTCATAGTAAATTCCTTAGGTAAAATCCTATGTGCTGAACCATGAAGTAACTATTAATTCATTTGTACTTTTAAATCACCCAAAACAGTGATTTTTCAAACTTACTGTGTATCAGAATAATCTGGAGGACTTATTAATACAAAGATGGCTCTCCTCTGATTCGTCAGTCTCGAGGAAGGCCTGAGAATTTGCATTACTACAAATTCCCAGGCCACGCTAGAGGTAGTAGTCCAGAGACCTCACTTTGAGATCCTCTAATATAGAGAAGATTGGGAAAACAGAGATGTGGAACAGTCCGATTTTCCCAGCACTGTCACAGAAAACAGCTTGACTAGAGAAGTACAGAAAGGTTTTTATATCCAAATACAGTAAAAGCAGTTTTGTATGTAGTGAGTAGGAAATGACTAAAAGCATCTCAGCTTTCCATCTTATGAATCTTTAAGATCCAGCTCATAGTCTCCGGCTAAGCATAAAGAAAAATCTCTGAGTGCTGATCCCATGTCAATAGCATCCTTTTACGAAGCATTTGCAAAGCATCACTTACAAAAACACAAATCCTTTTGAAAAATCACATCACAGTTGCCACAGAAAGTTAAAGATCATTTTTCCATCCAGACACTTCAGGGTGTGTAACTAAATTCGTGTGCAAGTTTAATACATGAAGAGAAACAACATACTGCAGATTGGCTGTTTTGTCTGACTTTGGGAAATACTATGTTTAAGGAAACAAAATGTTGGCACAGATCATTAATTAAACCTACAAAGGGTGGCAGTAATGTGGTTTATTAATATTACATAGAAGCACTTTTGTAGCAAAAATACTTCAAACAGTCCCCTATACGTATTGGCTATCTTTGCGGTCACTTATTTCCTTACATTCTTACGACAAACGTCTTCATTTTCTCTCATTTCTAAACCCCTGCTTAAGGGAAACATGTAAAGTTGTAAAAGCAACTCAATTAATATCCTTGCAAGACCTGGGAACTATTTCATTTCTTCTAAGTATTCTGTTTCAATGTCACAAACTGGGAGCCACCTGGTTTCATTATGCTCCACTTCCTTGCACAGCTTGATCTCTTAATCTGAACCCATAATTCATTGACTACAAATACTTACATCCTGATTGGACATCTCCCAGTATGGTCTCTCTCCATAGGACATCACCTCCCAGAGAACAATCCCGTAACTCCACACATCGCTGGCTGACGTGAACTTGCGGTAAGCTATAGCTTCTGGTGATGTCCATCGGATCGGGATCTTGCCTCCCTTTTAATATAAAATCATGTACATGCACGATCAATGCATAAACTAGCTAACATATAGTATAAAACCCGACTGAAGTTGAGTGCTTCTCTTCTGAAGTGGAATATGGGTTTCTGCTGAGATACCTTGATATTCTATTTAAAATTTTTTTTAAATGTTTATTTATTTTGGGGAAAAAGAGACAGAGCATGAGCAGAGGAGGGGCAGAGAGAGAGAGAGGGAGACACAGAATCTGAAACAGGCTCCAGGTTCTGAGCTGTCAGCACAGAACCGGATGCGGGCTCGAACTCGGGAACAGCAAGATCACGACGATGGCCAAAGTCTGACATTCAACCAAGTGAGCCGCCCAGCTGCCCCTTGATATTCTATTTTAATATTAAGCAGAAATGAGTGGCATACCATGTACTGAGGTGTTTACTTCCAATCATCAAGGAAAGGCAAACATTTAAAAACTGCTCAACTACTGCTGGTTTATATCAACTATGGCACATTAATTACTCATGTGCAACACAGTGACCCAAAGTAGATGTGCTAAAGACTATCTTAGAATTGAATGAGGTATCCTGAGTCAACCTTTATTGATTTAGCATAGATTTTTGCTTGACCAAGCAATCTTAGCTCAGAATACAAGTTAATATTTGTAAAGAACTTATACCATTCCTCGACACAAAAGTTCTCGTTGACATTTGTTTACTAAATACATTCAAAATAAAATTATACTTCTAAAAAACTCTCTTCGGTACCCAGTGCTTCATTGCATCATTAATGGCTGAAGTACCTTCCATGTCCTAGGTAGACACCATATGAACTAGATAGATATAATGACTACATTCCCAGAACTTATAGTCTGGAGGAGAATATTGCTTCTCTGAGTTATGGGAGGTATGAAGGTATGACTCCCATGGAATTTGCTCTCAGTTTAATAAATACGTTTAATAAAAATGTGTTGAGTAGCAACCATATGGGAAGTATTATGCTAGTCACTCCGGGTGAGACAAAAATAAATAACACACTAGCCCTTCTGTTGGGAAAATATCAGGCAAATAGGAATGATAATTAGTTGTTTTGAATAACGAAACGCAGAGAGAAATAAGTATCTAGTACTTTGTTTTCCAACTTTACTATGTATATGAATCCTCTGGAGCTTGTGCCCATGGAAATTCTGATTCAGTAGTTGCAGAGTGTAGCCATGGTCTGCGTGTCTAAAAAGCTCCAGGTGATGCTGACCACGCCAGTCATGGACCTCGCAGTGAGTTAGGAACAGTAGCAGAGACAGCTGTGATGCAGAACAAGGGCCTGAGATGCTCACTAGAGAGACCGAGGAGGTCACATATGGATTGAGCCTTTCAGGATGTACAAGTTTTTCGTACAAGTAGTAGCTTTGTCCTATATGTTGCCATACATAAAATTCTTGTACCCAAACTATAATTTGAAATCCTTTGCCTATGAAAAGCTAAATAGATCATAAAGCTGAAGATAATGAGCATGAGCCCCATGAGCCTGTACTCACTGCAGAGAGCAATGGTCTTGCTTAGACATTATCTTGGCAAATGTGCCGGGTAGGCATTCAACAAGTGCTCACTGACTTGAATTGAATTACCTTTCTCCTAAATACGTGCCATTCTGTTTTTTCTTGGGAAGCTTTTTTCCCTGTCTGCCTTCTGCACCTAGTAAACTTAGTTGAACATCCTGGTCAAATGTAAACTCATTGGTGGAACATTTGGAAATGTTCCAGGCCAAGTTGGTCACTCCATGTTCTGTGATCCTTCTACCTTTTAATTATCTCGTGTAGACTGGGATGTTCAGAGGAGTTATAGGCTTGCTTCCTTTATCTCTGCATTCCCGTAGTTTAAAACAGGAGTCCGACTTTCAAGCTCTCCTGTTTACAACCTTGTTTCCTGGAGGTGTGTGTGTATTTGTTGAGAGAGAGGACTATGTTATGGGCTTAGAGTGGTAGATTTTACTGAAGATATTTAATGATTTTGAGCATTTACAGCCTATTTTTAGAAAATAATACATTGAGCCTAGTTTTTCAGAAAATGTATAAATACTAAGAATGAACCTGTGAATAGCATAATCATAGCTTTAAAAAATCATACTATTTATTTATGTCTTCCTTCCAAGCATGCTATTTAACAATGCTGTTATTTCCATAATAATAGTAAATATAAGAATTACTGAACAAGTTTTTACAGTATCTACAAAATTATGAAAATATCTCCCAGGGTATTGCATGGATTAAAAATTTTAGAGTCTGAAGAATGCCTTAAAGATTTTCATTTAGCTCCATAGATAATATGCATCTTCTACCAACTGTTTCAATATTAGTATTGCAGGTACTCTACCAGCCTAAAACCTAAATTTATCACTGATAACTTAATAACCATTATTGTTTCTTAATATGAATATTACACTATTCCTTTGTAGGATGAGTAAATACAATTTTTAAACATAAAAATTAATGCATGGCTGAGACTCATACGCTGACTGAAAGTAAATGACCTATTTAACTGCGAGGTGAGTATGTCTATTTATGAGTTTACTCCAAAGACATCTTAGCAAAACAAAATTAAAAAATCAAAAATAAAATGGCCATGTCTAACATTTAGAGCACTGGGAGAAAAGAAAATTTCAAGTGTTAGATCGACAGCAAATGAAAATAACATTTTAACAGGAATAAAAGTCATACCATTCATTGCATTCTGTTTGTGATATTTCAAAGTTCCACATTCTAGGCCTTGTGGCAGATGGCCAGTCTGTTGCATATTGCATATTTTTTTTTCACAAATGGCAATGTGTTCTGCATTGCCCCATGCAACTTGCAGTCTAGTATGGATAGGAGAGATTATCAAGTACTTGAGAGGGATATTTGATCTTGGTTCCCATTTTTTACACATTCTTTACACGTTAGGTAATTTCACAACAAGCTCTCTCTACAGTAGCACTACTGATACTTTAGACCAAATTATTTGTTGTGGGGGCTGTCTTGTGCATTGAAAGATGTTTAGTAGCATCCCTGGCCTTTACCCACTAGATAACATTAGCATCCCTCCAATTGTGACAGCCAAAAATGCCTCAAGACAATGCCAAATATCCCCTAGGAGGAAAATTATCCTCACTTGAAAACTACTGGTTTAGATGGTATGTGACAAGCTTTAATTAGCAAGGGAAAATCATTCAGATGAGGTCCAGGATTTATCTGGGATTTTATATAGACTAAATAGAATTATCTTTTTCTTTTTTTTAACACCATTCCTGTACTTTCCATGTATATTTTTATTTATGTTCTTGTCAAGTAAGGGTCAAGTTCAACAGAGCTAATCTTCTTATACTTGGGTTTTGGTAAATATAACTGTATCTCTTTGAGATACTTCCCTCTGTTTTAAATTATTTTTATGTTTTTAATATTTTTGTTATTTTATTTTCTCCTTTCTTTTTACCTTTCTTCCATTCTTTTACTCAAAAATAGGATAACTTCCTATTGATAGTGAAACTTTTCTTTATTAAATGGAGGTATATATGACCAAAGAGTTTAGTAAAAAATAAGTTTTTACTTCAAGAGCAAACACTATCTGTGGCTACAAAAGCATAAATGTCATTGACATAGACACTGGATGCCAGTCCTTGAGGGCCCAATTCGGTTCTGAAACATGGATGAAAGAAGAACCCATACATTTTAATACAGTCTAACTTCCCGATAAGGCTGTCTGCCTTCAAGTTAAATATCTGTAGATCTGAGACAATCAAAATAAAATAAAATGAATCTATAAGAATTGACTAAATTTTTTACAAGTCGCCCATTGTAGAGTTTATTCATACTTTTTCTCTTGACTGATCACAAAAGTTCCTCTCCACACCTACCTACTCCCCACCTCAACAAATTCAAGCTCATATTGTTTGACATTTTTTTTTTCTTTTTCAGGTCCAGAAATTGCTTTCTCCATTACATATGTTGGGGTGTATTTTGAAATTTTAGATGCATTTCGAATAACTGCCAAACACATCCTGCAGTGGGCTATCCAAAAATATGGATTCAGTGAGACAAAAAGTCCTCTTTGCCATACTTCTTTCCTGCCACAGTAAAACTATTCCAGTACAACTGTCCTTAATGAGCTAAAACTCTGAAATCAGTTGACAATTTCAAGTTTGGTTGGTAAAATGCTACTGGGCATTCAGAATACTGTAAAGCACAGCTTGTTGCCATAAAGATAATTTATGACGATGTGTTCTTTTACAATATATAAATACATTGTAAAATGACCACATTTACTTAAGGTGCTCTCTATGTCTACATGTAAGCTTCCCAGATTTTTATGTATTTGAGAAAGGCCTGCAATTGCCTGGGGCAAGCTCAGAATCACAGTATGTGGAGTGTGTCTAAAGCCTCAATTGCAGAGGGAACTCTATAAAAGAATTAGAAGTTAATGCTTGTTTCCCATATTTAGAAGAACACACCTAGGGCCAGTTTCTCCCAGTGTGATGTCTCATCCTGTATAACTCAGTAACTGGTGGTGCAGGGGAATTTATAGTCATTGTTCCATTTGCATTTTTAAGTTGAGCAGAAATCAAGAGTCTTAGTTTCCAGCTTAATTTTAGCATACTGTTTAATTTTAGCCAAGTTTCTTAACTTCTCTGTTCAGCTATCTTGTCATTCATATCTTGTCATAGGATCGTGGGGGATATCTCTAACAGCTGTGCTGACCTATGAACAACTTTCTTAGGTCTACTCCTTCAACTTTCAAATTTCTGTCTTAAACCTACATGTGTATCAAGGATGCTGACATTTTCAATGTTAATTATTTTGGACTCTTAAAGATGATCCTAAGCTTTGGCTACTACATACTTATTGGGTGTCATATCTGGATTGAATTATATAGAATTCTTACAGAAAATTTAAAAGAGAAGAATAAAATGGTGCAAGTGAAGACACTAGGAATTTTCTGGAAAGAGGAATTACATAATTGCTACACTCAAATCCAGGATTAGTTGAAGGAGTCCAAAACCTTGTTCACTTTGTCCAGAAATAGCAGTTAGAGTAAACCTATTCTCAAAAGATCCTGCAATTCAGTTCTCTAAGCTTAATGAATTTAGACAGTTCAAATGAGACATTTGGCTAAGAGCCTGAATTTTTCAGGCGCTCAACTAAAGTCAGCTCTTTCACTATGGGTTAGGGGGCTTCAAGTCTTGATTTCTAAGAAAAGGAGTATAATTGCTGAACTCTCTGGACATTAAGGCATAATATCTCATATCTGCCCTAATTTTTCTTTAATTATATACACAAATCTCTCCCTGCTGATTTAGTAAATGCTTTGCGGATCCACAGTTCACATTGCCTGCTGGTGAGCTCTGTCAGGTCATACTTAGAGTGACAAAGGACTTTGGAGAGTTTATCTTAGTAAACCCTAAGTAATTGAGTGTTTAACCTGGAGGCAAATATTGGCTTCTCAGGTTAAAAGTGGAACCATAGAGATAAATCATTTGACTCTAGGATTTAGCATCTATGCATTGTCAGGGCCTAAACTTCACTCACTGTAGACAACACTAGACAACAAGGTGAAGGGCAAGCCGGGAAGACTCCCAGGGGAAGCATCTGTTCTAATCCCCAGTAGTTCAAATCTAAAAGCCATTGAGAGAATTGTTTCAGCAGATGTTGATTGCCACAAGAGATCAGAGACAGATGATCTCTTAGGTAGCAAAGCCTATCCCTTGAACTTTTGAAATGTTTCAACATTATGTGAAATGTTTAAGAACGTCTTAAAAAATAGGAAAATCTTCACTTTGAAATCTAAGTTACTCTATGGCTACCCAGGTAATGCAATACAAATAAGTAATTTTTCTGTTATTTTCAAATTAGTTCCTCTCATATATAATGTCTGTCTTCAACAAAAACAATGCCAAAATTTATGGATAAGGTTAAAAATGTTTCAGAGTTCACTGAGGTTTTAAATGCTAAACTTTGTGGTTTATACATACTCAACCCTAATTTTGTTTAAAGAAATTCATTTAAGAGTGTGTGTTTTTAGCACTCGGAATACAATTTTCCAAAGAGGCAATGCTATAAGTAAATAAGTCAGAAAGATCTATTCAGTGTACAAGAATATTATATAATTGCAATAAAAATAATAAAAATATTAGATTCATTCTAGTAATTAACCAAAAAAGTGCAAAACTTGAGTAAGTTTAATACTGATGATTGAAAAATAAGGAAAGATGAAATGATAGGTTGAGAACCTCATAATATCCAGAGAACCTCATAATATCCAAAAGACAGTTCTGACTAGACATCAAGGCAATGATTCCCTTAAAGGTCTATGTTTAGTAAATACCTGCCTGAAATATAGGGGGATTCCAGAGCAGTGGTTAGCAAATGAAAAAGAAAAACGAAATCACAGGAGTGTATTTTAACCCTGACATATAGAATTATCATTGAAAAGGGGTGATAGGGCAGAAATGAGTCGAATTATTAGTCATTCCAGACATCAAGAAGTAAGACTGACTTAGGACGTCAAGACTGCTGTACTTCCTGTCCCCCCACCCCACCCCCGCAAAAAAAAAAGAAGAAAAAAAAAAGAAAAGAAAAAGAAAAGAAAAAAAAAAGACCGCTGTATTTTCCAATGCCAAAGGAATCTGGGGCTGGTCAATGGCTTTGGGGAACCTGGGAAAAGCTTCAGGCAATGTGTCATCACATATTTTAAAATGTGGAATATTCACAGTGAACTGGAAATAATTTCAGAAAGTGAGTTTTACTAAGCTTCCAGGGCTCACCAACATTACAAACTAGACCAGTCACTATTAGCCTGATGTTTAGTCTGAGTTAAATCATTAATCTGACTACTTAATTTGTCTTCTTGCAAAGTGAGCCTGTTGGGCTTAGAACAATGATTAAAATTAATTTATTAAATTGAAAACATAGTTAAAACAAAGTAAATCTGGTTAATTAACCTTGATATTTATATTATTTGTTCCTTCACTCTCTCCAATTCACTGCTCTAATGTCATTTTCTCAGAGAAACTCTCTTGATCTTTCTTTTTTTGCTGTTGGTTTTTGTTGTTGTTGTTGTTGTTGTTGTTTTTGTTTTTTTGATCTTTCTAACTAAAATAACCACTCGGCCACTACCCACATTCTCTATTTTACTACTATGCCTTGCTGTAACTTTACTTGTTTGTTTATTACCTGAATTCCCACACTAGAATGTAAACTCATGAGGTCATAGCTTTGTTTTATTTACTGCTGGGTCCTTTTGCCCTAGAACAGTATCTGGTATATGGTAGGCACTCAAATATGGAATGAATGAATGAATGAATGATGCATTTTAGAGAAAATTGTTACTGCTAGAGATGTTGTGTAATATATTACATACAACCTTCTCATTACTATGTTCCACTCCAAAATTATAGCTATGATTTTTCTCCACATAAATCTAGATAAATTGTTTTCATGTGTTAAAATATTTGTGGCATCTAACTCTCTGAGTTGGGTGACTAGAAAGTACCAGATCTCTCATTAAATTTTGATACAACATTGACAATTGAGATTACTAAATTTTCTAGCCTTTCCTGATTTTTGAATATGTGGCTTTATTTTGTGAAGCTACACGAGGCATATTCATACTGATTCTCAGAGAGTAGGGAATAAAGTCATGACTGACTATTTATTTTGGTTCAAAGCTTAAGACACATTACTATATGAAGGCCACTGATTAGATATTTATGTATTTTTTTTCATTCTTAGCTGAATGACATATGACATATACTACTTATCAAAAGAATATAATTTTCTTTCTGCATCACACTGGTTTTTGGTATGCATAGTTTTTAGTCCTTGACTACAGAATCAAGGTTCATATTTTCTATTATTTATGTCCTTAGAATGGAGGTATCCTGAACAGGAGCATTTAACTACTTAGCTTTTAACTACTTGCATTAGTCACTTAAAAAAAATTCTTATCTTACAAATGAAATTAGGTAAAATAAAGCTATCATAGAATACATTGGATATCAAGTAGGCAAAATTACACAGGAAAAAATCAAATAAGTTATTATGTAAAATAAGATTTCTTTCTTTTATTGCTTAACACACAATGCCTGTGACAACTTTTTATTTGGTTTTATCTTCCAAAAATTAAATAGTTGCTAATGGGCTATAGGGCAATGTAACAAAAGGCAGAAGCTTATTATCCAATATAAAAATCTAACTGCTTAGGACTCAGTATGCATTTTCAGGACAGAAATAAAAAGAAAAAAAAATGAAAAATAAAGGTTATAACCAAAACCAAATCATCTGGCTTTCTCAAATTTCTCAAATCTGTTTAGGTAATTATATCCTTAAAATGAAATTGGGGGCTCAAGAATTGGAATTCACTTTATATAATATACCATATAAATTAGATAAAAGCCTATAATTTCTCTAACTTGATCCTGTTAAACAGCAAATTGAGCACCATTATGGCAGAATTTTGGACCCCATCTATTTGAACATATGAATACAGGAATATTCATATACACAGATGCGTGCATGCACATAAAAAATGGTAACCATTCAAAATGAAATTTCATAAGGAAAAAGACTAGAAAATTATTTAGTGGTAAACAGTTCTCACCCATAATTCCATGGTTCTGTTAAAATGAAATAAAGTAAGCTGGTAATTCAGTGCAAAAAAATATAGGAAATGTGCCATAATTGTGCTTTGAATTCATATGATGGGAAACCAAAGAGAGGGAATTCATTTCTTGTGTTTTTCTCAACAACGAAAACTCTCTAACAGTATAAATCTGCAGAGCTAAATGCTCCATCCCAAATGAAATACAAGGCCTTTCAAGATGATTTGCAACCCTTGGTATGCAGCTGCTTTTATGCTTTCAAGGCCTTTCTTCAAAACATGCTATAATATCATATAATACAATATGCCAAGGTGTTATATCATTTAATAAATACTAAGACATTTAGTTTTTAGAGTGTTTTTTCCTGACATAGTATCTATAATGTGGTTCTCGAAGTGTCATCCAAGCATTTCTAGGTGCCCCCCAAGAGCTTTTCAAAGGGTCTGCAAGACTGAACTATTTTCATAATAACACTAAAATACTATACCTTTTTCACTCTCAAATCTCCTGTGTATGGTGGAATTTTACAAAGGTTACAAAATGCATAATAATGTTGTATGACAGAAATTGTTAATGTTTGGAGTTTTTGCATAACTTAGTAGTGAGAAATGAGGAAAAATAACCATAAGTGAGCATTGAAAAAACTTCTGTTTTCCTACTCAATACCCTTATAAAAAGGGAAGACATAAAAAAAAAGTGTGTATTATGATCTTATCTGACCCTCTCCTCCCAAGGAATTCTGTTGGGACAGAAGGAAGGAAAACTTGTGATAGAGTTAAGATAGTATCAGAAGCAGCATGAGAAAATGTGTGATAAATTGTTTCAAGTTTTAAGGCTAAGCATTTCCTCAACTCCTAGGTGGTTCCCTCCAGTTAAAAAAAAATAAATGCATAATTAGTGGACATAAATTCTGTTCCACTCTTCTACTTTGCCTGTGGACCACAAAGATGCTTTTAAAATGAGAGCAGCAGACATCTTATATTCATTCAGTGGCACTGAATCAAATGCCAGTGCAATTACCCTCTACCTAAAGGCAGTAACTTTTAGAAGAGCAATCTGGGAAAAGGCTTCGTGCACTGAGGCACTGAATACTAATTTTTGAATCCAAGCGACACTAGATGAAATGTGTTACGTGTGACTAAAGTAATGTGACTGCCTTTTTAAACCAGATTCACCAGAATGTGTTTATCCAAAAAGAACGCCTTGACACACTGTTTTCAATGATGAGCTTGTTTTTCTGAAGGAACCATAATCACGGGATGCTTAATCAAATAAAGAAAGTGGATGTCTACGCTGAAAAATACTGTTTTTGGTTAAAAAAAGAACCAGACTTTATTATACAACAATGTGCTGCTTTTCTTATTTACTAACTCTAAGCTTATTAAGACCAGAGATTTTTATCTCAGGCAAGTATGTTTCCTCAAATACTACATGCTTCATTAATTTGGAATGATGCTGTTGTTCACAATCTAATTTTAAAGATAATCTCAAAGGAGGAATTCCCAAAACATTTTGTGTAATAGCAGTGTTCCCACAGTAATACAAATTCCCAAGAACGAGTATGGCAACACTTATTTAATTGTTTCAGTGTTTGTTTAAAAAACAAAATAGTAGTCCTATTACTTTAAACCATACCTCATATTTGGGGGTAAATTATAAAATCGTTGTACCAAACAAGGATTATTACAAGAGATTAAATTAAAGATTTCTAAATTATTCTAGAAGTGTAGATGCAAATTATAGCTTTCTCAGAAGAAGTCAGGACCATCATAGATATTTTGAGTTCTGGGAAAATATAAGGATGAATATTAAATAAATTAAATGAATATCAAATTCTAAACAGCTATTTATGGGTAGTTAATGAGCCCATTTAGTTGATTTTTAAGAATCTTCTGAGAATAAAAAATGCAAAGGTCCTTTTGCACTTTTATTTCACAAATGATAAGGAAGAATTTTGACACAGTAATACCTTTTTTTCCTACTAGTGTCAATAAATGATCTTCTGTACCCCTTGGTCCTGACAAAGTAACAATCAGTACAAATGAAGCTCTGAAAGTTAACCCAATATATTCTCCAGACAGCAGATGATCCAGATTTGGATGAATCTTCCCAGTTCCTACAAGAACAATCATTCCTTAGAGTGTCCTAGAAATCATGACTAATACTGAAAACAAGAATGTTCTACTTTAAAAATGGGATATGGCACTGAGATTAAAACCTGACTGAATGACCAGAAATCTAATATTTCAAATAAAGGCTTTTTAATCAAATATTTTTACTAAAACCGGAAATATTTCTTGTATTCGGTGATTGTTGTAACAACAAGGACAATACCAGCAAGAAGGATACCTTCCACGGAATGTGTTAAATGCTCATATGGTAGCAGAAGGTTACAAAGGATATCTTTAGTAGCAGTGAGTAAAATAATAAAAAAAATCCTCAAAATTATAAATATATTATCATATTTGCATATGCTGTCTCCTGAGAACTTATAATCATAATTTATTGTCATAAAAATGCTTTGTTGTAGAATGCTGGCTGACTAATTTTTCTTGAAATCAGAGAAGGAACAAAGGAAAACTAAAAAAAGCACTTGATAGTGCTGATGCATATTTACCCATGTTTTGTAATTTTTTTCTTTTTTCAGAACTTTGTTTTCAGAGTCACTGTCATAAATTTAATTTAACTAGCTGCTAGATATACAATTTTATTTTATTTCTCTTGCTTTTAACCTAGTGAACTGTATGCCTAAGAACAGCAACATTTTTGTGCAGGACACATTTTAACAAATACTTAGATGTATGAACAGAGTGAATCCGCTAGAGTGTAGTTGAAAATGGGAAATGCTAACAAAAGTGGAGTGGAGAAAGCCATCGGGGGAGTTTCAACTCTTATATCAACTCATCGAGGAGTATCTCTGGGACACCGTGCTTCTGAATTTCTGGTTCTCCCACTGTGGCTTTATCACTTTGTAGATGAAACTCAGTCTGGCAAATCAGGCTCTTTCTCAGAATGTGAGATAGATGCCACGTGACACACTTGGTGGTTGATAATGGAATCATTAAAATTGATGATTTCAGAAATGCATGAGTTTCTTTTTTTTAAAATTAGTAATGATTAGAAACCGGAAGAAAATAACAGAAGTTGACTTTTTAAAAACTGCCCATTTTCTTGGCTGGTGAGAGTACAGGTAAACAGCCTTCTTTTTTAAAAAAAATTTTTTTTTCAACGTTTTTTATTTATTTTTGGGACAGAGAGAGACAGAGCATGAACGGGGGAGGGGCAGAGAGAGAGGGAGACACAGAATCGGAAACAGGCTCCAGGCTCTGAGCCATCAGCCCAGAGCCTGATGCGGGGCTCGAACTCACGGACCGCGAGATCGTGACCTGGCTGAAGTCGGACGCTTAACCGACTGCACCACCCAGGCGCCCCGAAACAGCTTTCTTTATATGCTGCTACCAGGAGTGAAATTCCATAACAAACTATTTGGAAAACAATTGTGCAATTCATACATGAAAATCCGCACATATTTGTACACATTTTGACTCGACAATTGTAATTCCGAAATTTTATCCTGAGGAAATAATCATGACCAGACATGAACCATTTATCAGGATTACATCAAAGTATTAAGAATAGCAATAACTATTAAGTTAAAGTATTAAAAGTATTAAGAAAAGCAATAACTTTGGAACGCTGCTCAATTAATAGTGCATTGGATAAATAAATAATGTACATGATTAAAATGGAGTACAATATATTATTTAATGATATTATAAAAAATTAATCATCTAGAAAAATCCACATTTTATATTTTAAGTTAAAACAGGCAGATTACATAACAACATTGAGTGTGTGTATAAAGAAAATACTGGGTTGACAAGTGGAAATCATTTTATATATAAGTATATATATAATATGATCCCATTTTTGTAACTATATACATAATTGGTAATTATTTACATATGAAAATGTGTAGAAAATATTTTGAAAGGAAAAAAATAAAATGTTAAAATTGGTTACCTCTGGTAATATCATTAGTGATCATTATATCTTTATTTTCTAAAATTGTCTGTCATGAAAAAAACTCTATAAAGGAATGTCTTTTCAAAGAAATCTGTCAATAAATATATGAAAAAATAATCAGATGCATTTGAATCAAGTTAAATACAAATTAAAACAATTAGGTATAATTTTTTCAAAATTAATAAATACCAAAAATGATAATATATAGTTTTATCAGGATATAGTTAAGTATGCTTTTAAAACAGGCACAAAATTTTGACACAGAAAATCCACTTTTAGGAATATATCATAGGAAAATTATCAGACTCATACGATTATGAATACAGATGGATCAGTTATACATTTGTATGAAATATTGAAAGGCTAGCCTTTGATAAAGTACAAAATCCATTCATGATAAAAACCCTCTGCAAAGTAGGTCTAGAGAGAACATACCTCAACATAATAAAGGCCATATATGAAAAACCCACAGGGAGCATCATATTCAATGTTGAAAAACTGAGAGCTATTCCCTTAAGGTCAGGAAGAAGACAAGGATATCCACTCTCACCACTTTTATTCAACATAGTACTGGTAGTTCTAGTCACGGCAATTAGACACAATAAAGAAATAAAAGGAATCTAAATAAGGAAGAAGTAAAACTCTCACTATTTGCAGATGACCTGATACTATATATCGAAAACCCTAGATACTTCACAAATAACTACTAGAACTGGTATCTGAATTCAGGAAAGTCACAGGATGCAAAATCAGTAACAGAAATCTGTTGTATTCCTATGCACCAGTAATGAAACAGCAGAAAGAGAAATTAAGAAAACAATCCTCTTTACAATAACACCAAAACCCATAAAATATGTAGAAAAATAAACTTAACCAGAGAGGGGAAAGACCTGTCCTCTGAAAACTATAAAACACTGATGAAAGAAATTCAAGATAATGCAAAGAAACGGAAAGACATTCCATGCTCATGGACTGGAAGAACAAATACTGTTAAAATGTCTGTACTACCCAAAGCAATCTATACATTTAATGCAATCTCTATCAAAATACCAACAACACTTTTCACAGAACTAGAACAAACAATCCTAAAATTTATATGGAACCCGAAAGACCCCGAATGGCCAAAGCAATCTTGAAAAAAACAAAACAAACATTTGGAGGCATCACAAAAATGGTATGGTACTGGTATAAAAATAGACACACAGATCAATGGAATAGAACAGAAAACCCAGAAATAAACCCACAATCATATGGTCAATTAAATTTTGACAAAGGAGTCATGAATGAATATAAAATAGGAAATGACAGTCTCTTCAACAAATGGTGCTGGGAAAACTGGGCAGCAACATGCAAAAGAATGAAACTGGACAATTTTGTTTCACCATACACAAAAACAAACTCAAAATGGATTAAAGACCTAAATGTGAGACCTGCAACCATAAAAATCCTTGAAGAGAGCACAGGCCATAATCTTTCTGACATCGGCATTAGCAACTTTTTTCCCTAGATCTATCTCCTGAGACAAGAGAAATGAAAGCAAAAATGAACTGTTGGGACTTCATCAAAATGAAAAGCATCTTCACAGTGAAGGAAACAATAAAAAAATAAACTAAAAGTCAACCTACTGAATAGGAGAGGATATTTGCAAAGGACACATCCCATAAGGGTTTAGTGTTCAAAATATATAACGAACTTATATAAGTTAACACAAAATAACAAATAATCCAATTAAAATGGGCAGAAGACATGAACAGACATTTCTTCAAAAAACACATCCAGATGGCCAACAGACACATGGAAAGATGCTCAACATCACTCATCACAGGGAAATGCAAATCAAAACTACAATGAGATATCACACCACACCTGTCAGAATGGCTAAAATCAAAAACACAAGAAACAACAGGTGTTGGCGAGAATGTGGAGAAAAAGGAACACTCATGCACTACTGGTGGGAATGCAAAAACAGTATGGAGTTTCCTCAAAAAATAAAAATAGAACTACCCTATGATCCAGTAATCACATCACTGTGTATAACCCAAAAAATACAAAACACTAATTCAAAGGGCTACATGCACCCCTATATTTATTGCAGCATTATTTATAATAGTCAAACCATGGAAGCAGACCAAATGTCCATAGATAGATAGGGAATGGATAAAGATGCAGTGTGTGTGTGTGTGTGTACATATGTACACACACACACACACAATGGAATATATACAATGGTATATATATATATATATATATATATATATATATATATATATACACACACAATGGAATATTATTTAGCCATAAAATAAATGAAAGCTTGTCATTTGCACCAACAGGGATAGAGTTAGAGAGTATAATGTTAAGTGAAATCAGTCAGAGAAGGATAAATACCATATGATCTCACTCATATGTGAAATTTAAGGAACAAAACAAACAAGCAAAGAAAAAAAAAAAAAAGAGAGAGAGAGACAAACCAAGAAACAGACTCTTAGAGAACGAATTGATGGTTTCCCAGAGGGGAGGTGGGTAGGGGGATGGGGATTAAAGAGTACACTTATCATGATAAAATAATAATAGTAATAATAATAATAATAATAATAATAATAATAATAAACAACAAAGAAAGAAAAGATAGATATAATACTAATTTGCTCAATAATTAGGGGTTAATTTTTTAAATGGTAAATCAGTAGTAGAATATATCAAACTTACTGACAATGAAATACATTCAAGAGATATACTGCTAAGAGAAAAAAAGGCTATACAGTGATGTTATAAATAATCCTATACATAATCCTAATCTAATTACATATTCATTCATAGGTATGTATAATAGGTATGTAGAAAAAAATCTGGAAGAATTAACTGACAAAGTTACAAGTGTTCTCTATGGGTGGCAGAATTATGGATGACTTTATTCCTTTTTATTGCTTTGTTTTGAAATTTTTATAGTGTGAGCATGTGTTACTTATATAAACATGAATTTTAAAATGCTTTAAAATTGTATCTAATTGGACAGAGGTATGCCACCTTATAAACAGTGACCATCTATTTTCTCAGAACAAGTAACAGTATTTTAATGTTAAAGGATATGTTTCCTTTGGGGGAAGATATAATTGACAGCATGGAGAGAGGTGATTTCTATTTATTTGTGCAAATCAACATAGCACAAGGTGGGAAACAAAGATAAAAAGGAAGAAAGAAAAGAAAAAAAAGTTACTCACTCGTGTTGTATAAGCAGCTTCTGGGTCATCTTCTAGAACACGTGAAAGTCCAAAATCAGAAACCTTACACACCAAATTACTGTTGATCAAAATGTTACGAGCAGCAAGGTCTCGGTGAACATAACCCATATCTGAGAGGTACTTCATGCCAGATGCTATCCCTCGAAGCATCCCCACTAGCTGGATGACCGTAAACTGGGCATCGTGTTTCTGAGAAGTATTTCAAATATACAATTAAGATGTGTTGCTCTTTCTTAAAGATAAATCTTGGTTAAAATCTCACACACTGAATTGCAAGAAGACTGATTATATACATTTTAGTTCCAAGCACCCCAGCCTCACAAGCTATGTGAATAAACAGAAATAAGGCTAAAACAAAATAGCATAGTAGCTGCATCACAAAATAGTTCATAACAAGAAGGACCCTAAATATCCTTTGACTTCAGGTTCAAAACCATACCTTTCATGGTCTTTATGTGACATACAAACTCCTCAGAAATTTTAACCTCAGGAACAACAAAATGAAATGAGTCTTGGGGCTATTTTAGTTTTACATATTTGTTTGATTGAGTGTTCATTCTTCCTTCTAATTTTCCAGATATTTTATTAATTGCTTCAAATAAGGTAGATGTTAAATTTTTAAATCATCATAATTCTTTCAGAATTGGTCAAAGATATTTACTGAGTATTTGTTTTTCTACTCAATCTTCAGTTATAGTTCATAAAATGGAAAACAACAAAACACAAGTCAGAGTCCTGTATTTAGAAAAACTTCCAATTTACTTTGATTAAAATAGAAATACAAGGGGAACTGGGCTTAAGCATCCTACTCTTGATTTCATCTCAGGTCATGATCTCACAGGTGGTGGGGTCGGGCTCTGCACCGACAGCATGGAGCCTCTTCGAGATTCTTTGTCTACCTTTCTCTCTGCCCCTCCCCAGCTCGCTCACTCTCTCTCTCTCTCAAAAATGAATAAACTTAAAAAAACAGAAATACATGATTTATATGATAGATAGGTAAACAAATACACATACATACATATGTAAATATGTGCATAAGTGCATGTATAGATAAATAGCTATAAAATTCCATGTTTAGTTATATATACACAATAACATTTTAAAAGAATATTTATTATAATGGTTTCTATGACCTGATTTGAAGAATATTTGTTTTTGAAATGCTTGTGAAAATAATTGCTGATAAAACTGTGTTTGCCTTGGAGTGCCTGGGTAGCTCAGTAGTTTAAACGGCCAACTCTTGAGTTTGGCTGAGGTCATGATCTCACCGTTAGTGAGTTTGAGCCCCACATTGGGCACTGTACTGATAGTGTGGAGTCCGTTTAGGATTCTCTCCCCACCTCCCTGCTTTTACCCCATGTGCACACGCATTCTCTCTTTCTCTCTGTCTCTCTCAAAAATAAATAAACATTAAAAAATTGTTTGCCTTGTGAATATTAAAATAAGGAATACAATTTCTCATTTATAGAAAATTTAGAATTCTCTTCCATGATAATGAATCATCCTTATCTATCTATCTATCTATCTATCTATCTATCGTCTATCTCTCTCTCTACCTATCTCTATTCTATAGCGCTGAATTCATTTTTTAATTTTATTTAAAAACATTTTTTAAGTTTTATTTATTTATTTTTGAGAAATAGCATGGGCAGGGGAGGGGCAGAGAGAGAGAGAGAGAGAGGGAGGGAGAGAGAGAGAAAGAATGAGAGAGGATTCCAAGCAGGCTCTGCACTATCAACACAGAGCCTGATGAGGGGATCAAACTCACTAACTGAGACATCATGACCTCAGCCAAAACCAAGAGTCAGACGCTTAACCGACTGAGCCACTCAGGCACCCTACTATAGTGCTGAAAGCATATTGAGGACAGAGTATATGTCTTTTTTAATCCCTGCAGTCACTGGTGATTGGCAGTGCCTTGTTTTCCATAATTTTTTTGCATTTCTTTGAACAAATTTTTACTGAAGTAACTTAAAAAATAAAGTTTCTAAGTTTAAATATTTAAAAAATAGATACGGATGCACACCTATTACCAAAATGTGTCTCTGGTGCTTGCTTCAGCAGCACATATACCAAAATGGTATCTCTGAATTAAGACTGCTTTGGCATTGTAACACTTGCTCATTTTCTGAGACCAAAGCTCTATGTGAGCGAGACATGTTCTTCCTATAGCAGTCTGAGGTTATTTTAAGTGAAGACAAGAGAATATTTGTCTTGTATCAGTGTTATTTGTGTCTTACTAAAAAGTCTTTTTTTAATTTTTATTTTAGCCAATGTGAATCTTGGCAGTACAAAAAGCTGAAGCAGATTGCATAGATTTGTTTTACAAATATAAGCCATTAACCTTGGACACTGCAAGATAAAGATGCAATTTTAGTCTTCCTCTGACTATTTAGACCCCCCAAATTTCAGTTCCACTTTAAACTTTGTTATCTAGTTGCTGGCAAGATACGAGAGGTTGCCTCTAACATCTTTAGCATTCATTCCACATTTATGCATATGTGTATATAGATAGATAGGTATAAGAGATATATGAATATATATAAAATCTTCTACTTACACGTAAGAAACTGTCCAAGGAACCATTCTCCATGTATTCTGTGACAATCATAACTGGTTTACCTGGATATATGATAAATAACAAACAAATATCATGCGATGAATACATATAGAATACACTATGATACACCTGATGAATTAAAAAAATGTAAACTATCTTCCCAGTTTTAACAAAGAAACATTTTTCAATAGAAAATAAAACTAAAAAAAAAAAAAAAGGAAGAAGATTGGTTTCCAGAACAAGGGCCTATAACCTATGATATCTAAATTGGCTTATTTGGCATGGCTCTTTGTCAACCTAATATATACCCCTTTTATTCCCTTTAATTGCATCTCAGCTGATCTACAAAATCAAGTGTTTCTGCTTTCCAGCCCAAGATAGAGCCAGGATTTCTACAATCATTTGTATTTTCTACAGATATTTATAGAACTATGGACTAGGTGCTCCTTTTTATGCTGGTTAGAGCAAGTAAATCAAAGTCCCCATCTTCATGGATCCTACATATGATTTTCATAAAACAATTAAGACTAATAATTATAACTTTTAAAATCTGTATAATTAATGTATTAAAAATTATCAAATCCATGTTTAAACGGAAAATAAAATTAAAATTGTTGGCAGTAACTTATAATAACCATTTTAGAAATATGTGGACTTAAATGCCATTATACCTTTTAATGAGCATTTAAATGTATTTATATGGTCTTATTGTATGCACTTTGCTGGTTTAATTGTTTTATATATGATAACTTATTATTGTCATTTCCATTTTACACATGAGAAAACTGAGATAGAGGGTAATTAACTTACCCAATGTCATACAACTAATAAGTAATAAAATCAAAAGTAGCGACCTGAACAGAGTATGCTGTTACTTTTGGAAATTTATGCTGTGGGAAACATTTAAAATATGAAAAAGTGTTAGATACAAAAGTGCTAAGTATATTTATATAGAGATTCACAAATAGAATATATGTTAGGCCATGGGTAATAATTTAATACGATCGTTGGGTGTTAATTCTATGGATTATTTTGAATTAAAATGAGAACTCTGAAGCCTAGCATTTTACATTATTGTTACACTTTAATATCATGTGAACAAAGCTGAAAATATACTCTATATACGTTATGATAACAACTTGGAAAATAAGTAACGCAAAATGAACTTTTCAAAAAAAAAAATAAATATGGAAGATGGATATTTTTTTATATATGGGAAACACTAGTAAATTTTTTGCATAGTTAGCATTATATAACATTACATATATACACATATATATTACATACATACATTATATCACGTCATCTTCACATCATCCTATGCTTTAGTAACATATATTATTCCCATTTTATGATGCCCTCAACCAAAAGCATAGTGGATTTAAGAAACTAGCTGAGGTTACATAATTAGCTAGTTCTCTAGCAAATCCTTAACATGGCTGTCTCTGATTTCAAAGCCTACACTGTTACTACAATATAATTCTCTTCCTTTATTTTTGCTGTAATATTGTTTTAAATATAATTCCATTCTATTACAAAAAGAAGGCAAATTACTTTTCTTCCATGTCAGGAGAACCTGAATCAAGTCTTGAATGAGCACTGCTGAAAGACTGAGCAAATTGCTCTTTAACAAATATCGATGCATCCCTAATACAGAGTACACTTTTAAGCTTTCCTCATATCTCCTTCTATATCATGAAAGTTAGTTTGCCATTCTGGTGATAGAAAATAGCGTTCTTTGCTTGCTTTCATAGGTCCTTTCATAGGTAAAAACTCTTAACTCACACTAGTTATGAATTATGGCTTGGTATCATGCAGGTTATACTTGTTATATTTAGCATTTGAATGCATCCCAAGCTATATGTCTTATTTAATGAGAGGTAAAATATATTTAAATTCTATAATTTTCAGATAATTTTTATATATGTAACAATCAATTGATATACCAATCTATCCTCCATTAAGATACTGATTTAGTTATATATTTTGGGTAACACATCATATATATCTTGTTAATGTGGTAAATGTCTGAAAAGCCATTTATCCGAAGGCTTAAGCCTCCAGAACTTGCTTCTTCAAAATTCTAATTAAGCACGGATTTGACAATATTCAAGACAAAAAGGAAGATTCAACATTTCCTTGGAAACTTCTATCTCTCTTGAACTGATAAATCCACTGTCTGAAGACTGATCCCAGAGACTGACCCGAAATTAAAAGAATGGATGAACAAACAAATAAATGAATGAAGGAATAAATGAAATCCTTCATAGGCATGTTCTCCATAAATCACTATAATCACTATAATTTTCTATGTTCTTGCCTTAATACAATTCTGTGAAGAATAATATGCCTGCAAAATTCAATGCATACATTAAGTGTAGTCATAGATAGTTTGCCTCATACAGCCAACTGTCAATTACAGTGGCCAGTTACTGTGTTTTTGTACTACCTAGACCTTTGCTTATCACTCGTTTCCTTCTGGCTCCCAGCCCTGTGACCATTTCATTTCTTGTTAGCATGTCTAGTGGAATGTTTGGCAAGGGAAATAAAAGTAGCTGAAAAATCAAACCAGTCAATTAAGCCAAAGCCCCATGACCATTCAGAAATCAGATCAGGCTGTATTTAGCTCTAAACTTTAGGTATTTGTAAACACATCAGTTAAGATGGGCAAGTCTGAAAATATGCTTTACATTAAGTTCAAAGATGCAGCAAACCCAAACGTACAGACAAAGAATAAACAAAATCACAAATATTCTACCTTGGAAAGCCTTAATTTTTAACTTTTTTTTCTTTTTTTCTTTTTTTTTTTCAAGTGTCTAAGTGTCTATTCTGCCTTAGTTTCACTTGTGCTTTTGATTATATAAATAGGGTTAAAGGAAAAGAAACTCTCCATGACAGTGGTGAGAACTAGTTCTAACATGTATTAAATACAGCTGGAAATCGTAAAATATCAGCTCATCCATACATGGATGCAATGTATTTCTATCCAAGTTTGCATGCTCTTTCATATGTATTTTCAAGAGCTTGTATCATTCGCCGCCCTCAGAAATCCTAAAATGCATCTGAGTATCCATACTAAACTCACCAAAATTATTGCGGGATAACTGGCTGAAGTGAAACTCCAATAAAAATGAGCAAAGCAAATTGTGCAGAGGAATTTTGCTTTTGTTCCTCAATTGATTCTTGAGTGTAGATAAAATTATGACCTTTTATAATTAAAGGGTTACAGGAAACAAATCAGTCTGTTACAGTCAGTTGGTTCATTTCCTCAACTATCCCCAGTGGCTCAGATATATTACTAATCATGAACCACTGTTTGATGACAGAAGAAATGTGATTTTGAAAACTAAGATTTCCATGTTCAGCTCCATGTATTCCAACCACAACTTTCTAATCACATTTTCTATAAAAAGAAGAGCCGGAAAATGTAATAAATATACAGCCATACATGAGATTTTTATTTCAACTATCAAATAAATATTGGCTTTAGATTAAAATGTTTTCACTAAAACATAAAAAGTATTTATCAATGATTGAAATATTAAAAATTATTGGAGTGCCTGACCGGCTCAGTGTGTAGAGCATGCGACTCTTGACCTTGAGGTTGTAAATTCAAGATCCACATTGGGTGTAGAGATTACTTAAAAAAATAAAATTAAAAATAATTATTGAAATTTAATTCATTTTCAAAAGAAATGCTATTAATTTCTATTACCGGTAATTGTATCTCACATTCTCTATGTCTCATTTTCAAAAGACTTAAACATACTCTAAACACAGGAGTATGGTTTATAAAATCAAAATTTTGACCTTAGCAGCCTGCAGTCATTGTTAGTATCATGGAGCGAGAATCAAGGAGGAAGCCAGAAAGCATACACAGGAAAAATAAAAAATTAAAAAAACTGACAAATACACCTCATTATTCCCAGGAAAAAAGACTAGAATCACTTTTGATTAGAAAGAAAATGTTTCGGTCTTAGATTTTCACGTACTATGTCTGACTGAGAGAGATATTGTGATGACCTAGAGTGTTTTTCTGTGGGTTCCCATTATCATATAAAACTACAGGGTAATCTTTTCCAAACTCAATTTTAATCAAGACATTATTCATTTCCAAAATGACCCCTATTACATCCACTAGTCTAGGAGTTAATGAGGGCAGGAACCAACTCCATGTTGGTTATGTTCTAAAACTAGCACCTAGCAGAGTGCCAGTTAAAACTGATAATCTCGGGGCACCTGGGTGGCTCAGTTGGTTAAGCGACTGACTTCGGCTCAGGTCATGATCTCACGGTTTGTGAGTTCTAGCCCCGCGTGGGGCTCTGTGCTGACAGCTCAGAGCCTGGAGCTTGCTTCAGATTCTGTGTCTCCCTCTCTCTCTGCCTCTTCCCCCACTTGCACTCTGTCTCTCTCTTTCTCAAAAATAAATAAACATTTAAAAAAATTGATCGTCTCATGTCTATCATTTCAGGGTGTCTAAGGACAATCTCTTTCTTAAAAATTAGGCTAAGAAACACTTTCTCCCAAGTCTTCCTAAACAACCATGCTCCATCAATCTCAGTATGCTGAATGCTTTACATTCAGCTGACTTTACGTTTTTAAAATTTATTTGTGCTTAATTTGAAACAAAATTTAATACTTTTAAAGACAGGAACAGATAAAAGTACAGCATAGGCAACATGGTCAATAATATGCCGTACATTTAAAACAAATATATCATTGTACATCAACCGTACTTAAATTAAAAAAGACAAGAGCAATATTTCTACTCTCCCTTTGAATACAAAGCTTATTTGCATAAGTACAACAATAATTAATAAATATAGTAATCTGAATGTGCTCAGTCTGATTTTATAAGGACAGCTTAGCATTTCCCTTTTCAGGCCTTCTACCTTTTATTTATTTTCTTGTCTAACTACAGAAATTAAGGCCTTAGGTATATTAATGAATTAAAGTTATAATAGTAGCATTCTCACTTCTACTTTAAAATAAATGTTTTTCATGTTTTACTACTAAATATGATGTTTGTAGGCTTGTTTGTTTTTGTTTTGGGGTTTTTACATTTATCAAACATACATATTTTCTATGTAGGATGTGCTAAGAAAACTTTTTAAACTAAGGTGTTTATTTTCTGCATCCATCGAGATTGGCTTTTTCTTTTCTATTAATGTTGTGAATTTCCAGAATGATTAAATAGTAAACCAACTTTGCCTTCTTGGAATAAACTAAACTTGAGAATTATATAGTATCTTCTATGATACATTGTTAGCTATGCTTTACAATTACTCCAGTGTTACTGAGTTTTTGTTCATGAATTACAGTTGTTTTCCTCTCCGAAAATATTATTCTATGCTTTAGTATCAAGATATCATTAACCTCATGAAATAAGGGTGGTTTTTTTTCTCACTTTCTGCAAGAATTTGTGTATGACTAGAATTACTCAGACAGTTATTAAGTAAGTATATAATTATAGCTCTTCTTTAGGAGAGTTATTGTATATTTAAACTAGTGCTCTTTAAAAGTCAGTCTTTGGGAACATGTGTCATGCTCTAACAAATGTTGTTAAGTTGCATTTAACCTTTCAAAAATATCATAAGTTCATACTATTTAAATGGGGAAAATAGACAACAACATATTTTTTTGTAATTCAAATGTGGCCAACACAACCAAAAGATATAAATGGGCAATGTTGAAAAAATAAAGTTCTTAAGCATGTAAAAATAGCATTCCCTGTCTTATGTTTTTCTCCAATATATTCAGCAAAGATTTTCCTAATTTTGTTGCTATGGACACTAAGACAGAGAGGCTCTCGACTCCTTTCTCAGATTAGTCATGAACGCATGAGAACTTGGGTTACCAGAGTTTGTTTTAACAAACTACTTCTACAAATTATTAATAAAATAAATATAACACATATATGGACTATCTTAAATACTACAGGGAGTTAGTACCCTTAAGATAAGTACAGAAGAAAACTCTTAGAGAGAAGCAAACAGGACAAAGCAAGAATTTGACATCGTCACCACAGAATGATGTCTTATTTCAGCGATATTTTTTTAATCATATATGCAGGAGATAGAAAAGAACAAACAAATGACTAAGCTTTTGGTGGAAGGTGGATGCTCATACCAGCATAGAAATGTTTTAATTATGAGAAATTGTCCTAATGTTCTGCTCACTGTATTCCTTAATGATGCAAAGTTATAGTTAAATTGCATTATTATTTTTTTTTAATTTTCAGAAAATAATCCCTCTCCAAATACAAAAACACATCAACCTTATCTAGTATAATTCCTTTTATTTCACTGGGTGAATAGTGGCCAATGGAGGTCTTCTTGGAGTATCAACATCATTTGACTAATGGTGTGATGGCAGAAATATCAAACATTTGCTAAAAACAAGTTCCATCTTTTTGAACTCCAGCTAAAATTGATAACACATGTTAGTACCAAGTTCTGAGCACAGACTGTGCCCCCAGCTTTCTGCTACTTTGAAGATCAGAGACTCTCTCACCTTCTCTTGTTTAAGACCATCAGGCTCAAAACGTATCATTAAAATTGTTTATGGCTCAATTCAAATAAATGAAAATATAATGATTGAATAAAGGGCTTTCTCTAAAAGACTTGAAAATGATACATTATAACAGACCTAGTGTTTCAAGCATATAATTAATAGCAGTAGTTTAAAAAATTATCATTGAGCAAAAAAGGGAATTGTTTCAAGAATTTTTTTTTCTACACAGCCAAGATTAACTGATAAAATCTCAAGCTTACCAGAAGTGGTAATTTAGATTTTCATGGCTCTATTTCACTTAACAATGTATTCCTACATAATCTTATTTGATCTTTAAAGTATCTGGAAATAGTGAAGTAGAACTGCTCTTCCAAATTACAGGTGAAGAAAATGAGTCCCTGTGACTGGTTTGATTCGCCAACGGTCTCACAACCAGTTGGGTTGAGTCAAAACTTAAACTCTGAACCTCTGATTCTTTTTTTTAAAGTTTGTTTGTTTGTTTGTTTGTTTGTTTGTTTAGAGAGCACACACACATTCAGGGGAGGGGGAGAGAAAGAATCCCAAGCAGGCTCCATGCTGTCAGCACAGACTGTTGGTTGAGTATCTGACTCTTGGTTTCAGCTCAGGTCAGGCTCGAAACCAAGAGTCAGATGCTCAACCAACTGAGATACCCAGGTGCCCCTGATCCTCTGATTCTTAATCCAGATACCGATATAATTGTTTTTTTTTCTTAAAACACAGGTTTGTTTATTAAATTATAAGCTCTACATCACTCTTGGTGTGTGTGTGTGTGTGTGTGTGTGTGTGTGTGTGTGTTTCTAAACTTTGCAATTGGATTGTTTTAATAGTCATATATTCTCAGGGAACAAAGAAAATAACAGGAGTGGATGAATAACTTCTGGTGATAAAACTGCCTTATTTATATGTTAAATGCAACATATTAACTTTATTCTAAGGACTGCTGTTTCCTCTCCGATGTTATAGGGTACCAGACTTAGAGGTTTTAAATATGCCACTAAAAGAGTTCAAAATCTAATTCTAGGTCTGCTACCCTATTATGTTCACACTATATGAGATGACTGGGATCTGTATAGTCAGATTTGGCAGCCTCTTACATGCTTATATGACCAGGGAGATATATCAAATTTAGAACTTTCACCCTAAGAATAAGCAGTTGTAATCCATATTAGAATGTTACAGAATCAGACTTGAATAAGGTATTTAATGGATAATACCCGTGGTTTTTAAAGTCTTTTTTTCCTCAATGCAACTTTTTTTTTTTTTTTTGCATTTTGGTCTTGGGGATTGTTTTATGATTCTCTTTGTCAGCTGACCATAGTTCATATTTGATTATTTCATTTTTATATTTCAAGAAATCCTGCCATAATAATTATGGTTTAATATTGCTCTTCATCCAGTAAATGAATTTATAGGTAACATCTAGTAAAATGTAACAAATTAGTTTCAATAATACATAACACTGGAAATCAAAAAATCAATTTACATTTGATAAAATATAAGACCCTATCAATGAATGTAAATTTAAACCTAATATTTAGTTTGTCATTTTTATCTCATTTTTTTCTTAGGTGTAGGTGTTGAAGTTAGGTGATAATTCTGCCCATGCTAAAATATAATGATTTTTTTCCATCACTCTGAGCGATACATGCAATTACACAACTGCACTTCATGCATTCAATTTAAAGAACAAACACTGAAGAAAGACCTATAGGAAGAAGATGTTGCTCTGTTCCTCATTCAATCAATCAATCAATCAATCAATCAATCAGTGTCTTTATTCCTTGACATTGGTAACTTAAGTATCCAGCATGATCCAGGTTCTATTTTAGTCACTGATTAGAAGTAACGTGGATTCTTGCCCTTTATGAGTGTTTACATTTTGTTTTAGATGTTAAGGGTTATTAATCTCCAGAAAATTAATCTCCAGAGAAATGTTGAAGCTTGAGGGAGTCTTTGGTATGAAAAAATTATTAGGGAAAATTAAAAAAAAAATCAAGATATAAAAGAATAAGTAGAAGACAAGATGAAAATTAGAAACCCATTTTTGTTCACGGTTGGAGACAGAGGTGAAACCAACAAACCAAGTTTCCAATGCCATCTCTAGCACTTTCTAATTAGACAAGCGACTTGCTCTTTGTAGTTACTGTTTGTTCAAATGTAAAATGGAATTTTTGTATCTAACTCACAGGGTAGTAGTGAGAATGAAATGATGTCCATAGTACACTTTCGGGCACATAATAGTGAATGCATAAAGAAAATCTTATGAAAACTGGGTTAAAAGAAAAATGGTTACATAAGTACAAATGCATTTCCTCCTTAGTGGGGCTCAAGATCTGGACAACCAGTCGGTGAGGATGCTATAAAGGAGACTAAATAGCTAATTGACTATTAAAACATTAAGTTGTATGGTCTGGCCCTGGAGGAACAAAGGATCCCAATCCTTACTACTACTGTGTTTTTATCATTACTTAAAAAAAATTAAAACAAGGTCTTCATCAGAAAATATTTCAGTGTTATTACTAGTATGGCCTAATTTTTAGGAGCATGAAGGGAAAAAAATGCTTCTTACAACACTTAATGTGGGCTTACAGTTTATGGTTAAATTCTACATTGCTCAGTTCTTAATCCCATTTATTATATTACAAACTCTAAAGGAAACCAAAGTACATTTCAATTATGCCATGCTCTTGTGAGAAAGGAACTGCCTTTTTAGTCACACTAAGATGAGAATAGGTATTAGTCCCATTTGGAAAGTGCTCCATGTAATGTTAAAGAAAAATATCATTGTGAAAAATTTAATGTGTAATGTCTGTTGGTAACCATAGAATATGTAAATGTGGTGCCAATGAATTATCCCCTAAAGGATGCCAAATTTCCTGCCATATGTTGTCTTTCGCTCTAAGTAGTTTGCTGCCAATTTAGCTTATTCTTCATCCTGTGCTCCAAAATCTCGAGGAAAAAAAAATCCTAGAGCATTCTCAAGAGGTTTTCATTGGTATTGGAGCCAAAAATCACATATCTGCCTCACGGGATTCCTTTTGAGTCTGGCTGGAGAAACTATCATGGAAATAAGTTCAGATCTCTATCATGGGCTGTGAGCCAGAGTTTCCCCAGACCAGTCAAAAATCCATCTGGGACTCTAGATTAGAATTATTTGAAATCCACAGAGAACCAGGAAAAGGCCTTGGGTCTAATGTGATCCCACTCTTTACAGCTCAGAAGTATTCCCCAAACCCCCATAATTTCCCTAAAGCCAGGGGGGTAAAGATTTGGAAGTTTAACTAAAACTGGTGAACAGTAAAAGAAAAAGCAGCTAGCTGGGAGTTCCGCAATTCCTGTCAAAACCGAGTCATCGTTTTGCCTTGCTAGTCCACGTAACAGAGACTTCTCCACAATTCACTTAACTGCCTTTTCATCAATGTGTCTTAATGTGGTCCTTTCTTTTTAGCTCTTAATTTTTTTTTCAATTTTTAAGGATGTAGAGTAGTACTTTCAATATAATACTAACAGCCTTTGCTTTCTTGTCGAAGAAAGACATGGCAACCCCAAATAGTCTCTGTGAGGACTGACATAGCTACGAAAAAAATGTCAAAATTCTGAAATGATTGAGTTAGGGTTTAAATAACCTCTGCTCAACATAGGCAAAAGTCAATCTTTTGGCTTGACTTACTTTTAGTAACAACTCCCTCCAATCGAATGATGTTGGGATGGTCAAATTGTCCCATAATGCTTGCTTCTCCCAGGAAGTCTCTCCTCTGCTTTTCTGTGTAGCCCACTTTCAGAGTCTTGATGGCCACTGAAATTTCTTTTTTTGAAGGGAGTTTTAAGCGACCGCTGCACACCTCTCCAAATTCACCTGTTAGTATAACAAAACGACAACAAAAGGTAAGGAGCTATATAATAAAAATATTATCAGCAGATAATAATAGATTTTCAGATATTATTAGCAGATAATAAGAGATAATAAACTGTTCCCTGTCAGTAATTCCATTCAAAGTATTTACACCTTTGACCTGCAAGATATACACTTAGATCTCCAACTTAATTTAGAACATGATAATTGCAGACTCCCTAAGAAACCCCAGAATATCCAGAACCTAGTAGGAAATGGACCTTGTGAGTAGCCTCATACATTTTGAAGTACCACACTGTGAACAATATAATATGAAAGAGCAGGAGGAAAGTAGGAAGGCTATATCTAACAGGGTTTTAGCTCCTTGTTCTCATGGCCACCATCTCCTCAGGTTAATCAACAGACCAACATAGATATTATCGGTTGAGCAATGGATTAAATTTCAGATGTTTCTAGTCATTCTGTTATTAATAAGAGGACCAATTTAGTTATATACTCAGACTCTCTGAAAATGAGAACAGAAGCATCTGCTACCAATTCATTTTATTGGAGTATTGGCATGTTGCATTATTGCCATATGAGTTGTAAAGTTCTCTGAGCTTCTGGAAGGAAGATGAATATACTATTTTCAAAAAAAGGTAGCATATTTTTTCTACAGAATCACTGTAAATATTTTCAAAGTCTTCAATAAAAAATCTTGTTTTAAATGTACAATTAATCCAGAATCTACTGAATTTGGAATGTTGGTAACATTTAAATAGTCTAATCCTACTGGTATAAAATTGCCTAGAACTAGCTTGGGCACTATCTTCATATATATTGCTATTGAGAAGATTTACCCATAACTCTTTCATCCTATTTTGAACTTCCTGAGAGCAGAGGCCCTTTACATTCATTTCTCTGTCCCACTGCTTGTCATGGTAATTGCCACAAAGTAGTACCACGCATAGAATGCTCCTTGTTCAGAGAGGAATTCCTAATATTGTGCAGATTACTAGATCTGATTTGTACAACACTTTAAAAAATGTTTTTTAATACCAAATGAGAGATTTTCCTCAAAAGATTAATTGCATAATTCATTGTTAGGCTGTCTGTGGAATAGCAGAGGATTCTTGGTCCAACCTTCTCACTGTGAGTTTTTGTACAAGCTCCATGCCCCATGGCTCAGCCAGAGAGAAGCTGTCAAGAAGTGAGATGCTTCTTCTCTATATTTTGTTCAAACAAGTGGTTCAACCCACAAAAGCAGCAGGTTGTCCTATTGATTTACCAGCTGCATTACTACAAATGACTTGCTTCTCTCCAGGAAGCTCTAAACTTCCCCAGACTTGACCCCTTTCTCAGGAATCCACTTTTGTCACTGTTTCAAAACCATGACTTATGCTGTAACTTGTCAAAGTCACATAAGGTCCAAAAGCAGTTATTTATACATTTTAAAAATAAATACCCATCAGTTGGCAACACTATGACCGATACCGAAAAACACAGAGTTATAATGCTAAATAAGGCAGATCTAATTTCTTCCCTTTGCAGGAATACAGAGAAGATAGCAATATCTGTGACTAGAGTGTTCTTTAGGATTATAGGGAGAATCAGGGGTAGAGTTTGAGAACATTCATCTTTTGAAATCCAAGGAAGAATATGTCATTATAGAGTGTGAATATTAGGAGAATTGTAATGCAGAGTAAATCATTGTTAGAATCTATAAGCAATACTAAGACTTCCTTTCCTTATACTGGGCTATTGGAACATTGCCAGAGAGCTCCAGTTCATGCTGCATAAACACTAACTGTGAGCAAACCATAAGAAAGCATCCATAAATACATTTCTATTTTCTGAAAGAAAGTTCTGCCGTTATCATGAGTCAATATGCTGCAATGGACCATGTATTAAATTTTGATGTTATCACCACTTATTCAATGTGACAAGTCACTTGTCAGCAGATTGCAGGACAGATAATACAGTGCTGTAGGACACAGAATGGATTCTAGGGCCTAATTGCCTCTGTCACTTACTGTGATTTTGAACTGGCATCTTTTTAAAAAATATTTATTTATTTATTTTGAGAGAGAGAGCATGCATGTGTGTGGGGGAGTGGTAGAGAGAGGGAGGGAGAGAGAGAATCCCAAGCAGGCTCCAGGCTCATGAACCTTTACATCATGACCTGAACTGAAATCAACACTTGGGTGCTCAACTGACTGAGCCAATCAGGTGCCCCTTCAACCAATGTCTTTAACCTCTCTGTACCTTTCTCTCCTTATCTATAACATGGGAACACCAATTGCATCTAACTCATGAGGGTTTTTTTGTAATTAAATGAATTAATGTATTTAAAGATGCATAGTGTAATCTATGTGTTAGCCACTATTTTCTTCTCTGAGTTCAGACCCACCTTAAGAAGGATAAACTATCTATCTACTGCTAAAGAGTTAGATCACATTGAAGAATGAATACAAAAATGCTTTTTAAAATGTCAAATTCTGTATTAATGTTAAGAAGAGATGGTTGTGATGATGATGGTGATAACAAGGTTAATGTCATGCTGGACAAGTATTTGTAAAGGGCAGCATTTTGTAAAAGTCCTTCACTGGAGAGATCAGAGGAAGAGTTCAAATTTCAAGTGGGTCAATTAGCGTTCCTTTCCTTCTCAAGGAAATATCTGACATATGTAAATGTATATCTACCTTCAAAATTCAGAAAATGTTTCAGTAATGCTAATTTTTAAAAACCCCCAAACTCTGAAATGTGATTATTTCATCCGATAAATACTAGAAATGGTCACCAAGATAGTATACTAAACATAGAAATGTTAAACATTAATTCATTTATCTTCCTAATCAACAACTGTGTTGGAAAAATTAACAAATTTGGGCAAATGCAATGCCCGATCTTTCCACCTAGCCAAATTTTACATGGTCTTATTCAATTTGCTCTGAACCTATAAGAAAACACACACACACACACACACACGAACACAAAAAACAAAAACCTTAGATCCTGTCATTTCTAAGTAAAAGCACAACTATAAGATCACTTGGACAGCACTGCTTGATTGTTCAATCCAATAACTGCAGTAGTTTTCATTTGTCCTTTGAAATAAAGTATGTTTTATGGGACTGGGTACACTATATTCTGATTTAAGATGCACAACACAAAATTGTTCAAAATAAAATTTCCTACACTCATTTCATCTAAAATAGAAGAAAAAATCTACTTGTGTTTAAGTAGAATGATACTCTTCCCTCGCTTCACATTCCATTCTCCTACTCTTTTAATAAAAGAAGCATAATGAAAATACGTATTGAACAATTTTGATGTGTCAACTAAGCACTGGTCATAAATTATCTCAATCCTCACAAAAATGTTAGAAGAAGGCACTAGTGTAATTATCAGTGTCTAATATGGAGTTTGAAGTTGGAAAAAAAAAGATTCAAATTTTGGTTTCCCAACGAATAACCATGTGCCTATAGGCCATTCAGATTTTTAGATCTTGTTTTCTCATCTACAGAAATGGAGACAATAACTATATAAAATTAAATATCATGTGAATGCCTAGCATAGGAGTTAAATATATTCTACCTTCAGAAATTTTCAGTATTTAACCCTGAAATACTGGTTGGACTGAAGAGTAAAACTGGGAATTTTAGTCATTGTGCATTCCATTCTTAAAAAATTTACTACTTTGAGAAAGTTAATTTGTGGCTTAATTTTAATTTTGTTATTTAAATTTGTTATTTGTTATTTTGTATAATTCTTCTGATTCTCCAATGTATAAATGAGAGTTTCTGTTATTCCTGTTTTTCTGTATGAAACCTCTTACAGAAAATTAGAGAATTAGCCCACACAAATAGGGTCTTTCTTCATATTTGACTGTGAAAGTTCTGTCATTGACCACAAAATTCAGCCTCTTAACAAAGAGACAACTGCTAATCAATTTAGTATAATTATTAATTTTTTATGCACATTACTTTAAAAATTTTTAAAGGATATAGGAAATGAGTAAGTGTATAAATGCAAGAAGGCTTGCCATGAATAGGTTGTTATTGGAGTAGTTGTGGAAATGGGTAGTATTATACTATACTATCCATTATACTATTAGACAATTTCAGCTACTTTTGTAGATATTTTATATTTTGCAAAAGAAAATGTTAAGAAAAATTGATAGCTTTCAAAATCTTGATTTCATATTCTACCCTTGAAAGGCTAATCAAGACAGACTAGAATTGGATGCATACAATATTATACTGAAATCTTCCAGGAGAAGAATAATCGACCTTGAAGATATACTTGTTTGCAAACAAAACAGGCATAGTTTTATTGTCCTTAGGAAAAGGAAAATAAGGAAAATGAGGATATTGGCTGCAAAATCCTGAAAATGGAGCACATTTTTTACAAATATGTTTGAAGAAAGAAATGAACAAAGTTGATCTGTCCTGATCTTTCATGAGCATCAGGGACTGATTGTTCAATGATTCAGTGTAAGTAGCCTTTCCTTTTGTTTTATTTATCAGATACCATTTTGTAAGGTTTATTTGAGAGAGAGAGAGAGAGAGAGAGAGAGAGAGCGAGCAGGGGAGGGGCAGAGAAAGAGGGAGACACAGAATCTGAAGCAGGCTCCAGTCTCTGAGCTGTCAGCACAGAGCTCAACACGGGGCTTGAACTCACAAACTGTGAGATCATGATCGGAGCCAAAGTAGGACACTCGACCTACTGAGCCACGCAGACGCCCCTCAGATACCATTTTTAATGAGTGCGTCTTGTCTCACACCACTGTGTTCTAGCGTTATCAGTAACATCTCTCTAGATAAGCTTTTACTAGTGGAAATGGTCCCAAAGTTCAAGGTCCCCATGTGTCTGTCTGGCCTCTAGACACTGGCTGAGCATAAATGAGTTTCTCCTTCTCATATCGTTTGATTGTGCAAAGTCTTTGTGCTATGTATGCTCCTGAGGTTTCCATGCTGGAGAACAGTGCACTCTTGTGGGACAATAGTAACACCAGAGCTACAAGAACCATGTGCACCACAGAGCAGTGTACAAAGCAGAAGTGTACAAATGAAAGACAGTAATCGATATTTATTTGTGTTCACTGGATTAGCACAGATATATGATGAATGTGTGTATTCTTAGGTCTTAATTGTGGAAAAAGAAGCGCATGCTTTATTTTCCTTTTATGAATTACTAGTTTCATATTTGAATATCACCAGCACAGGTGAGTTTTAGCAGGCTGAAATACTAATAAAGTTAGAGGAGAAGATTTACTAAATTATCATTTCATTTAGATAATATGAATTACTCAGATTTTCCTGCTTGAATAATAAATACTGCTACCTTTCTAAATACTGCTTTGTTGTATAGAAAAACAGAGAAAATTATATGCACATTTGTGTAAAGAAGCATCCGTCATAAATATAGTACTTGAAGGAAACATGATCTGATGCTACTCACTATTCAATGAGCTGGTTTCTCAGTCTTTCTATTTCCCACATCAACATAACTACTTTGCATTTGTTTTTAAAATAATATTGGGGCGCCTGGGTGGCGCAGTCGGTTAAGCGTCCGACTTCAGCCAGGTCACGATCTCGCGGTCCGTGAGTTCGAGCCCCGCGTCAGGCTCTGGGCTGATGGCTCGGAGCCTGGAGCCTGTTTCCGATTCTGTGTCTCCCTCTCTCTCTGCCCCTCCCCCGTTCATGCTCTGTCTCTCTCTGTCCCAAAAATAAATAAAAAATGTTGAAAAAAAAAAAAAATTTAAAATAATATTGAAGAACGGGATGGTGGAGCAGAACTATTGTACAAGATTGTTTATTTTCACTTTTGAGTAGTAGTTTTAATCAAATGCACACTGAATGTCAGTGGATGTCCCTGTGTTTATGTGTAAATGTAAAAATTGTGTTATTTTATAAGTATCTGTAACTTTTATTGGAAAAAGGCAACTGCTATTCACAGTCACTCCAGAGCTGTTTGTTAATGGGATTATAATTGAGTCCATTAATGATTAGATTGAAGATGTATCTATATGAAAACAAACTTCGACAAAAATTTAAACTATATAAAGTTATAGGCAAGTATTAAAATGGAGCACTTTATGTTATTTAAACCATCCACTCAAAATAGTTTTGAGGAAGTTTGTGTAAAATGCGTCATTGATGATTTTACTTTGTGTCGCCTTTTTACTGTAATTCCAAAGAGGATTCTAAAATTGCCTGTTTTACAAACTCAAAATTTTCACTTAGTGAGCTTGTTTAAAGTAAGACGCACTTTTATCCTGTTATCCCTGTTTAGTCAAATAGGCTTTGTGACACATGATCGGCATAGTCAGGGGAAGACTGAGCTATTGAGGCTGCCGCCTCTGAAATTCAATAAATAAAAAGCTGGCCATGGTCTGTGAGTCTGCAAGTCTGGCACCTTTGAAATCATTACATTCCATTAAATACTCCTTCATTTATTTATTGCCTGCCTTTGATGTTGAAATCAGAAAAATGTCCCTTTTCACAGCAGTATAACTTAGGCTTGAGAAATTGCACATTCTTAGGCAGCATTCTTATTCATAGTTGCAAACTTGTAATTAACATGTAGATAGACAGTGGGGTTACTGTGGTGGTTACCTGCTCCAACAACTTTGTCAATGGATATGTTGGTGGCATCCAGTTCCTTAGCAAACTCATGAACCGCTTGGGTGGGGTCTTCGTATGTGTGTGGGTCAACATAAGTCCTGAGACCTGGAAGTTTTACTGTTTAAGGGAAGGAAGAAAGGCATTATTGTAAAAACTGATTTATAAAAACTTTACTGAGAAAATTTTATAACCATATTATTAGTGAAAAAATATCCTTATTACCATAAAGTGAACCAACTGTTAGTTTATTCTGCAATTGGCAGAGAGGCTGGACTATGCATTGAACAATTTAAGAAACAAAATTCCCCATAATGAAACAAAGAGGAACCACAATGAACTTTCTCAGCAAAAACACTACAAGGAAAATGAACATTCAAAAAGGGTAATCTCAAGCAGAAGATTGAGTAGGTCCAGTAATTATACCATCAGCCTTAGTGAGTGCACACTATGACACATTTATGATTCTACAAATAGTGCCGTAAACAAGTATTTATGAAAATGCCACATCTGACAATAAATCACAGTTTGGGAAATATTTTCAAAAGGCAGTACAGTGACTAAAATTATAGATAAATTAATTAAAGGATATAAAACGGCATGCCTTTTGTCTGACACTATTCTGCTCTTAGTAACATTCACAATCAAACTCATCCCTTGTAATTATAGATATACTTAAACCTGTGAGGATATGCATATATGATATGGGTATTATATGAATATACTAACATAATATAAAATTACTGAAATCTTACTGTGTAGCTTTTCAGCATAAAGGCAACATAAATTCTCTATATTTTAATAATGGTGCCAAAAAGCTAAATCCCAAACATAAATTACATTTTTAGCCTATTAAATATAAACCTCCTTCGTAATATGTATATTTATTTAATAATTCTGAAGGTGAAAATTTTTTGTGATGTTCTATAATTAAAATAGCATGGATAAAAGATACAGGAGAATCATTTTGGATTTGATTTAATATTAATGAGATTTCTATTATTTGGAAAAAATAAGTCATATTAGAAATAATTTGGAACGTTTAATAAACTAAATTTCTCTACAGTAAAATGAATTTTTAAGTAAGCTTTATGCCCAATGTGGGGCTTAAACTCATGACCCGGAGAGATCAAGAGTCGTATGTTCTACCAACTGAGTCAACCAGTCACCCTTAAAACTAAATTTTTATAAAAGGGAACTTAGGATCTATTAAAGTACATAAACATGATCTAACACTAAAAGATATAGTATATGTATTTATATGATAGATTTTTGTTTTTAATTTTGGTAATTTTTTTAAAATTGGTAAAAAAATATTGTTTTAGCAAGGGGCAGGAATGCATAATAGTGATTGTTTTTTCATTTATGACCCTATATTATTGAAGGATATTTTTTATCCTAAAGTAACAAGTAAAATCAGATGTTATCTTTTACAGTATCCCTTTATAATGAAAGCATCTTAATGGCAAATTGCAACTGAACATTCAGTGATGACCAAAGAGGTCTCTGACTCATTTTGTTGTTTGCATGAAATGGATGTAGAGACTGATGACAGCAATTATTCCAGAGAGCCTTCAGCACGATGGACAGTAAGCCAACGGGTCCAGCATTTCATGGTTCGGGCTGAGAAATGATCAGTTCATTGACATACAGGACATCTTCATGAATTCCCTTCTTACACCACATAATAAGTTATGTTCCTGCAAAGTATCCATAAAGGTTTCAAGAGACGAAATAGAGGCATAAGAATAAAAAGATTATAAAAAATAAGTGGTGGTTGGGAAGTAAAAATTCAATTTTCCTCAGTTACTTTTCCAGATGATTTTTGAGACTCTAGAATAGAAATGGGAGGGTCAGGAAGCAAATGGAGAAGAAAGGCTAATAAAGCTCCTCCTACTTGGCCTGTGTTGACATTGGCACTGCATGCAATACAACAGCCTCTCCATCCTGAGGCCAAGTGCAGATTATCGAGAAGACACCAATTTGAAGGTTACCTCCACAGAACTGGGGAAATGACAAGTCCTTTGCTCTTGCTTTGGGTAAACTGTGAGTAGAGCAGCTTTTGAAGTAAGAACTTTTGAAGCTTTTCTATTTTGAACAGCTCAGCAAAAAGAATTACCTAGGTGTCAGAGAACGAAAGCTCTTGAATACTTGTTATTCAAGTGCTCGGCACAAGTGCCTGTTATGGTGTTAATGCTCAATGAATGATAGAGATTACGGACATTGTATGTATTTTGATGTTAAGAATGTTTATTCAAATTATTAATATGATTGAGGTTTCTGGAGACAGGATTTGGGCCAGAAATGTCCATTCCTTTTGAGCTCCCAGATCAGTTTGCAAGCTTCTGCCATTATTGTAAACATCATTGCTTCCTATAAAAACACATGGCAGAGTCACTCTTTAGTTCAGTGGTCTATTATAATTTATTATTTCACTAAAACTATTTCTAATATTATCAGTACTAAAACACTTTACCCTTAAAACAAGCAAACAGATTAAGGAAAGCTATGATACTTTTCTTGCTTAAGAGTAAGGAAAACAGCAAAAGTAACTGTAGACTTACTAAAATATGTTAGGGAATAAAGTTCTGCCGGAATCTTTTTGTATAATAAGTTTAGTTACATTTTAATAAAAGCTCACATCAAAGGCAGACTGGGATATATGATCATCCAGTTTTGATTTATCTCTAGTAATTGTACAGTAAAGGACCAGAAGATAAGGAAATTTAGTATTCCTTTTCAAGTAAAAAAAATAAGGTAAAAATTGGGGCACCTGGGTGGCTCAGTCAGTTCAGTGTCCGACTTTGGCTCAGGTCATGATCTCATGGTTCCTGGGTTCAAGCCCTGCATCGGGCTCTGTGCTGATAGCTCGGAGCATGGAGCCTGCTTCAGATTCTGTGTCTCCCTCTCTTTCTACCCTCCCCCCACTCTCTCAAAAATAAATAAACATTAAAAAAATGTTTAAGTAAGGTAAAAATTATTTTTAAAAAAATGAAAATTTTTCTTGTAAACAATTACAAATGTGTTAACCTTGCTGAACTTAAGGAAATCAATTTGGAAGCAATTTACTAGTATCAGAATTTACAAAGACCATTATAAAGTGAGTTGTCAGAAACAATGTCTAACATTTTAAATAAACACTAGCTTTAAACAGCCTTGAATTGTGCTTTAAAGTGACCCTTCTATACCTGTCAGCCCTAGAGAGTATATGTATCACTAAATAATCTGAAAATTCAGTCGCCTTTCCCTACTAAAATCAAATTCATTGCAATTAAATAAAATCATATAAATTGCTTTTCTATCCACATGAAATTTGGGAAACAATACAAATATAAACACACACATCCCCAAGTTAAATGGCCTGTTCACTGTGGGAGCTTTGGCTGCTGACTTTTAACTGCTGACCCCAGAAGTGCCAGGAATCAGGTGATGCAGGATACAAGGCACATAATCCCTTCACACCAATAATTAAGGGCAACATACAGAGTAACTGGGCTGTGTCAAGAAAACCAGATAATAAACACATGCACACGTGTTAAGCTGTACTACTTTACAGCTCGTTCTGTGCAAACACAATAATTTACATTTCCATTTTACCAGCATGAGCTGCCCTAAGGATAGCAAAAAATAAAAAGGCCTAGCCAGAGAGGGCAAGGGGACAGGATCTTAGGAGGTGAAACACATTTCTTTCCTTTTGAAGCAATATTATAGGATTTGTAACAAGACTGGAGGGAATAGTTCATAGCTAGAGCTTTTTAAAGTAATACCAAATAAATGGTCTGAAATAAACCAGCTGTAGCACTAAGACTCAGAAAGTTTATGACATGCATGTAAGTTATTTTATGCCCTTACAGCTAGGATAAAATGCATTTCTTTTTTGTTTGTCTATCATAAAGACATTGTACATTTGAAGAAAATTAAAGTTTCAACCAACTCCACCAGAAAAACCAAGAGCTAAAACAGATTGGAGTGATAGAGGAACGTGCTTACCATTGAGACACAGAAATTTATCATTGTTCCAAATTCATGAGATTTACAATTCCGATATTAAAAGACCCAAATCAGTACTGTTTTACTCTAAAGACAATATTTACATTGACTATCCAACTCAAATTAGGAACAGTTTAATCCACAGGAATGTGACTGCTCTAATTTATGCACGGCAGCTGTGACTCACTGTTTTTGGGGGGGACCATGAAAAAAAGCTACATAAGCCTCCTGCAATTTGTTCATTCATTCTCTTAAAGTAATCTAAAATGATGAGATGTTGCCATGAGGAAGGTAGCGCTTTGGCTTTTGTGAATTATTCTGTGATGACTACAATGAGAAGGATAGAACAAACAATGCCCTTTGTAAACTGTCACTGTGTCCAGCTCACATCAGTTTACATTTTGGAACACATTCCCTTTTTCTTTTTTTGCAAGCTACTGTGTGCCTCCTGCATGTTAGCAACAGGTAATCAAGCTGTTAACTTGAGTTATAAGGGGAGCTATAGTTTTTAGATGCAAAGCCAATGACGGATATAAAGTATCATGCTGAACTGAAAATAATTTTACAAGGCAATAGCAAATCAAAGAAAGTGATGCTTACAAGACTACGTCAGTCATATTGAGACGATCTGAGAGCACGAAAATATGAGTTTAGTCTGCACTAATTTCCATAAGAACATGCTATTCCCTTTGAGTCCACTGATTAGTAATTGCCACATCGTTTGGAAAATCAAAATGCCTGGGATGATTTGTTTTGCCAGAAGAAGAAAAAAAAGAGTCAGTCCTCTTATTAGATATAAACACTTTGTTTCCCAAAAGACTATTTCCTTTAGAAAATATTAAAAGGAGACGAAATTGCTTGGTATTAACATACGAGGAAAAAGTGCTGGCTTTCCGACCAGTTAGGTATCGTGTAACTCCAAAATAAACAGTTTATTTTAAAGGCTCTCTCCTGGTTGGTTGACAAAATAGACTACGGCGTTTCACATAAACAGAGGTTGTTTATATTTATTTGGGAGTTCGGAAAGGGACAAGGTTCCTATTTAGATTTTAGCGAAGGACGAGAAATAAGGAAATGGAAGATACGCTTTGCCTTTCAGCTACGCAGAGCTGACTAGAGTACACACTCCCCATCATGTACATTATTTGGCTATAAACCATAGGTTATCCTTCACTTTGCTGAAGGATGCTGAAATGTGACCATGCAAAAATTACTTCATGCAGAGCCATGAATTTCCTTCCCCATTTTAAATTAATTTAATCTGCTCAATTCTTTCCTAAAACTCCTTTTGCATTCTCTGCTTTGTGGGGAAGTTATCCAATTATGTATCAATAAGGCTAAAACTAGAATGGTGAAACCAAAGTACCAAAACAGCTTAGGAACTTACAATGTCCATTCCCAAAATGAAGTCTTTTTTCATCAGCACCATGTTTTGACTTGTTATAGCCACAGAACCTGGAGGGAAGTCAGGGGAAGAGAACACAGAAGGAAAATATATGAAAGCAATTATCTATGCTCAGAATGTGCAAAGCACAAAAAAAAAAAAAAAAAAATAAGGCATTTTCCTCAAACAATTAAATGCTTTAGTGAAAGTTTAATGACTTCATATTTTCTAAATCCTTTATAGAAAGCCTCTTTCTCTGGGGACTCTGGAAAGCTGCCTAATGAGGAGATATGCAGAGTTGCTTCCCCACTGTGCAGACCCCTTCAGTTCAGTTTTTATAATGGCCTTAGAAAGTGTTTATAGTATTTTTTTTTTAACAACTGCTGTTAGAATGAATGAAGGGTAAAGTCTCCATTGTCAGCGATTAGTGCTGTGCTGCCTTACCAGTGTTCTGGGTGAGAAAGTGGCAGGAAAATCTGGGGTGTATTTCAAGAGTGAGAGAACAATTGGAAAAAGAGAGTAAAAACCGCAAACTAGGTCAAAAGGGAGAAGTGGTATGAGGTTGAAAAGTGGGGCAGGAATTTCATGGATAAAAAAAAAAAAGAAAATCAAAACTAAAGATGGAGAAACAAAAGGAAGGGAAGGGAAGAAAGAATAGATACAAGCAGAGACATTCTTAGTTGTTAAAATACTTCATTGACCACAGTCTTCAGATTGTAGCCCAATTCAGGGGAGCGAGCAGAGCAATAATGAGTGGTCGTAAAAGAGACCGCAAACTCACCTCCCTATCAAAACGTAGGTGACCACTGTGAGGAGAATAATGGCCACTGCCGCTGAAATGGCAATCATTACCACTTGGCTGTTTTCACTGGAGATGGAGAAAGCTGGGGGGTGGAGGAGAAAAAGAAGAAAAGGACAGGCATTAACACACCATAACTAACATCGGCATGGAAAAGCTGATAAACTCAGTCATAGTTACTCTGGTTTTACCTAAAACGTGGCTTCCTGCTTCATACAGTATAAACAGAATTCCCCACGTTAGTGTAAAAACAGACAGTGCCTGTAAGGGTGCTTGAAATTTCCAGTTAATAAGATAAGATACTCTCTTTCAATGGCATCAATCAAACGCTACTTGAGTGCAGACTCTGCGAAACATCCTGGACTGGTTTTCTGTAGGCTTACTGCAAAGAAACTCATTGGATACACCAGAAGTTATCAGAGGAACACAGTGAACAGGTCAGATTTCCCTGAATGAAATTATAAAAGATCCCTAATTTTTTTTTTTAATGTTGATTTATTTCTGAGAGAGAGAAGACAGAGCACGAGCGGGGGAGGGGCAGAGACAGAGGGAGATACAGAATCCGAAGCAGGCTCCAGGCTCTGAGCTGTCAGCACAAAGCCCAGCATAGGGCTCAAAGTGACAAAAGTTGAGATCAGACCTGAGCTGAAGTCCGATGCTTAACCCACTAGGCCACCCAGGTGCCCTAAAAGCTTTCTAAACAAGCTTAATTATTTTGCAATATCTAGAGTTATTAAAATGTTTTTTTTTTTTTTTTTTTTTAACACATACCACCAACAAATTGCTCTCCTACCTTTGTGAATGTCTCATCACTCACTCACCTAAAAATAGTCCGGGAGTCAAACCTGGCCTGCTACCAGTTTTTGTATACCTCAGGAGCTTAGAATGGTTTCACATTTGCTTCATGGTTGTAAAAAGTCAAAAGAAGATTTTTGACACGTAGAAATTATGCAAAATTCAAAATTTGGTGTCCATAAGTAAAGTTGTATTGGAGCACAGCCACATTCATTTGTGTATTATCTATGGCTGCTTTTATGCTACAACAGCCAAGTTGAGTAAGAGCACAGAGGCTGTCTACACACACAGCCTAAAATATTTATTATCTAGCCCTTTACAGAAAAAGTCTACTGACCCTTGAGCTAGACCAGTGCTTCTCTAACTTCAATGTTCATTCAAACCACTTGGGAATCTTGGAAAAGAAGTTTCTGATTCAGTCGGTCTAGAGTGGGGACTGAAACTGCTTTTCTTTTCTCTTTTTAAATTTATTTTATTTTATTTTAGAGGGGTGTAGGGGAGAGGGCAGAGAGACAGAGAGAGAGAGACAGAGAGAGAGAGAGAGAGAGAGAGAGAGAGAGAGAGAGAGAGAACTTTAAGCAGGCTCTAGACTCAACATGGAGCTTGGTGCGGGGCTTGACATGGGGTTCAATCCCATGGCTCTGGAATCATGATCTGAGCCAAAATCAAGAGTTGGACACTGAGCCACCCAGGTGCCCTGAGACTGTGCTTTCCTTATGAGCTTCCAGTGATGCTGATGCTGGCTGATTCCAGACCATGTTTCGAGTAGCAAGGATAGAGAACACAAATACAAAATCATCTTGTCTTCTCCCTCACCTCATCATTCACTATCCAATTAATCACCAAACTGTTTTAAGTGTTTTTTAGTTCTTCTGGATTACAATTAGAAAATCCTAATTGGTCTTTATTTGCATGTCTTTCCTATCTTTTATCTGGCCAGTAGAATATTCCTTCTAAACCATCAATTTGATCATGCTGTTGTCATGCATAAAAGTTTTGCAGGGCTCTCCATCACTTTAAAAAAAATTTTTTTTTAACGTTTATTTATTTTTGAGACAGAAAGAGACAGAGCATGAACAGGGGAGGGGCAGAGAGAGAGGGAGACACAGAATCTGAAACAGGCTCCAGGCTCTGAGCTGTCAGCACAGAGCCCAATGTGGGGCTCAAACCCACAAACCGCGAGATCATGACCTGAGCCGAAGTCGGACGCTTAAGCGACCAAGCCACCCAGGTGCCCTCTCCATCACTTTTAAGGTAAAATGCAAATTCTGTAGCAGAGCAGGTAAAGCCATTGAAGATCCTGTTCCTTGCCTACACCTCCAGCCTCATCTGCTATTAAACTCCATAAGCATCCTAATCCCTAGACTCTAAAATATACACAGCTTCCGGAACAAGGCCTTTCACATGCTCGTATTTTAACATATATTGCCCTTGTAGTAAATGCTGATTGAACAAATGAATGAGCGGTGTATCTAAAGAGCTTAGAAGAGAGAGTGTGATTATTTGAATACTATCACCTCTCCAGACGCCATTATCAAATGTTCAGCCTGATCAAAAATCTAAGTTTGGAAGGATTTCTTGAAAATAATGCAGTTTTAGGGAGAGCTAAATGATGCAAATAAAGAGACATGGCAGATGGGCTGTAAGAAGTTTTCCAAGCATCTGAAAATAAGAGCTCCAAGTGTGGTAGGATGGCATCCTCATAATATAAACTGCTGCAAGCTCTTTATTCTTTACTACCAGCAAACTGTTTACACCACTGTGGCAGGCACGGGAGTGCCTGCTCGCATCTTCCCGCTGCCAAATTTGCAGCGGGCAGACAGCCTCCAGCTGCTGCACCTTCAGGACCCACCGCAGCCTTCATGCACGGGCCACCCTCCCCTCCATGACTAAACACTACAAGGGGACTGGAGCCAGGCCCTCCCTGCTCAGTACAGGACTCCTCTAAGGCACTCTTCACTCTGGGGTTCCCCACCGCTTGCGGGACCCCCAGGGGAGACCCGCAGAGCTGCGCTGCTGGCTGAATCTCCTCCTCCTCCACTCTTCTCTTTCCCTCCACCTCTTCACAGACGCTGACAGACATCCCAGCAAGAGGTGCAGCCTGACTGCTTCTGTTCTTCCCACCTCTTTCCTCTCTCTGCATTTTCCCCTATAAAGCTCATAGAAGTCCATCTTAACATCTCTCTCCCAGAACCCCTGGACGGATACATACCTATCCATTGGATACAGATCCGTGATTAGTTTGTAAAGTAACTTAACCTAGTGATTCAATAATGCTCCGTAAACCTATAATAATAACTCTATCTCATGCTTTCTATGTTGTATGTACATCGTAGTAACTTCTAAAGTGCAGCAAGGTCTGCATTCTCTGTGAAGTTTAGCCAGGAGATGAGATAAATGTCAATGAAACTGGGAGAGGAAGCATGATAGAAGGAAGAGGAATTCTCTGTTTCTTTTTCTGTCACAGACAGAATTAAATTAGGACATCTCTGCAATGTCCTCCAGCTCTAAATATCTATGAATCCTGGGGACTACCTAAGGCACATAATCAAAATGGATCATTTTTGTTAGTGAAATTAGCAAACATTTATAATGAGGGATTTTGAATAAATGCATTATAGAGTTGTCTAAAAATGTTACATGGAACACTTTTAAAAATTGCTGTCTATTACATGTCTTAGAAACTCATTTTGAATATGTTTTCCCACAAGCCAACTGCTTCCCCTGTTTCTGGCCACTTCCCATTTAGAACATCCTGCACATACAGCCGACCTTCTCTCCCTAAAGCAGACTGGTTAGGAGCTCAGTCTCGTGAAACAGAATGCTTGGATTTGCACTTATTTTGCTGTGTGACACAAGATCACTGTTGCAAGGATTAAATGGGTTAATACAAGCAAAACACTTAAAATGGTTCCAAGCACTGAGTACGTGCTTAATAAATGTTATATATTTTTATTATTTCATTTCTCCAGTAAAAAACTGGCAAAAAGTGCTGTGGATTCAGTTTCTGCCCAGTGAGGGTTTCCAGACAGTTGACTTGTCTGCTTTCCCAAGCGCGTCAGTTTCATTCTGTTTGTACTTCGTGCTTTGGAGATGCCACCTTGACTCTAGGGAAGCCCCTTTACTCCTATGAACTCTACAATTTCAGCATAATATCTTTTTTTTTTTTTTAATGTACAACTGCAGCACTAGATTAGTACTCCAAAATTTGGAGATTCTAGGTTCACTGACTTTACTTCCTAGTTATGCAACTGGAGAAAAAACACACATAAACTCTGTCCTAAACCATGTATAAAGGAAATAATAGTACCGGAATAACTTATGGAACAGGATCAAATAAAATGCTTATGAAAGTGCTTAATGGGTCCCTGGATGGCTCGGTGGGTTAATCGTCCAAACCTTGATTTTGGCTCAGGTAATGATTTCAGGGTTCCTGTCAGTGCAAGCCTGCTTGGGATTCTCTCTCTCTCTCTCTCTCTCTCTCTCTCACTCTCTCTGCCCCTCCCCTGCTCACTCTTTCTCTCTCTCAAAAAAACAAAAACAAAAACAAAAAACTCAACAAAAAAGAAAGAAAATGCTTAATATATTATCACATAAATACATAGGTTCTCGAATCAGACCTGTCATTTACCAATTGTGTGATTTTGGAAAGCTTACTTAAACCTCTCTATGCCTCAGTCTCTTTGTGAAATGAAGATGATAATAACTATAAAAAATAAGACATTTTGGGGCCCCTGGGTGACTTAGTTGGTTAAGCATCCGACTTCTGCTCAGGTCATGATCTCCCCGTTCTTGAGTTTGAGCCCCGCGTCGGGCCCTGTGCTGACAGCTCAGAGCCTGGAGCCTGCTTGGGATTCTGTGTCTCTGTTTCTCTCTCTCTCTTCCCCTCCCCACTAACACTCTGTCTCAAAAATAAACATTAAAAAAAAAAAAGATAATTACAAAAAATATTATCTAAACTCCAGGTAAAAACCCACTTTGTTCTACTAAGAAATATCTATATGTGTTATGAAAGATAACTTCTAATATAATTTTTAAAAATAAAAACTAGAAAAAAATTAGAATAAAGAGCAAAATGTTAAAGAAATACAAACATCAGTCTTTTATATATATATATATATTTTTTTTTTAATATCAATATATAACAAATAAGACTCTTAAGTTCTTAGAACGAATTTTTATGAATACATCATTCTGATTAAAAAAACAGAGAGTTGATTTTGTCTTTTTTTCTCCCTAGGACAAAAGGTACCTTTTTTTCTCATCCATATTTAAAGTCTGGAAGAATTCTATGGTGAAAAAGAGTAAACTGAGTTTTTAAAATATCAAACCGTACCACTCAAAGATTTTTATAAATGAGGAACATGATGTTAAAAAGCTCATCTTTTCCTTCTTACTCTCTTTTCATCTGCTGTATCCATCAGTGGAAGTATTGCAAATATAAAACTTATTTGGCAAAACCCCCAAACCCTGTAATTTTCAAATGGAATATTTCTTAAACCTCAGACACGGAAACCCCATTAGAGGTTCGTGCAGAATGCTGCCACAGCAGTATCTGTAGTAAATCTGGAATCACATTAGTATATTGGGATTTGTTGTTCCCTTTGAAAATTTACATATCACCCAGAGTTAAGTGCTGTTTAAAAACAGAAAATATGTTTATCTAATGGTGATCTGACCCTCCTGCCCCTCGATATACCTAATTTCTACCACAGGATATAATGAACATGTGTTTTTTCGCTTTCTGGGATTTGTGATCTTTCTTGGTAAAGCAAATGTAGGTTTTGTTGTTTTTAACTTAAATAACCATTTAAAAGTTTGAAAAAAAATTCAATTTGTAATCATTTCAGAACAAGAAACTTGTTTGCGGGGCGCCTCACTGGCTCAGCCGGTGGAGCCCACGACTCTTGATCTCGGGGTTGTGATTTCCAGCCCCACTTTGGGTGTAGAGATTACTTATAAATAAAATCTTTAAAAAAAGGCAACTTTTTTGCATTACTTAAATGTTACAAAAAGATTGAGAACTACCAATGTTAAATTGCAATTAAACTCTGTTATGATGTCATCTAAAATTTTAAATTTGTTTTAAACCTGTTCAAGATGCACTTTCATGGTATTTTATAACATTCTGGTTTCTAATGTTCTCAGAGAGCCATTTCTCTTTGGAGTCCCAGAGGGAAGGCTGCCCGTGGACGAGTCCTGCCTTAGGCAGAAGAGGCTGACTCCTGTGCCCTTGCAGTGTTTAGTCATGGAGGAGAGCGTGGCCCCTGCAGCAGGCCTGCAGTGGGTCCTGGCAGGTGCAGCAGAGGAAGGCTGTCTGCCGCTGCTGACTTGGTGGCAGGGACATCCGAGCAGGCACTCCCAAGACCGCCCCACAGGTGAAAACACGTGTATCCATCACAGGAGAATTAGCAGAGGTTTTGAAGTATATATAGATTAGTGTTTTGGGGGTTGGCAGCTCGCCTTCGAGTTAGAAGAATTACCGCGTTTCAGCATGAGCTGATAATTTCTAAGAACACTAGATTCTCAACACCTTGCAGAAGGTACAGCTGGTTACAGTAAGCGGCGTTTCCAATCAGCTGACAAAAGGTGTGCCATAAAATAGCATAACTGTTTGATGCAGTAACTATTATTTAACTTAAACTGTTTTTTATAATTTGTGTTTATCTTTTAATGTTTCTATTAGGTATGGATTGTGGGCATAATAAAAATATTACCGTACCAAAACCAATGTGCTTGTAGATCGCAGACAAAATATTTAGACAGGAAATACACATGCCAGGAGAAATGCCAAATCAGAACAGTCAAAAGAGATTACTGGGTTTCTCTTCGGTACTGTGCTGGCCATTGTCAGACCCTCCCTGGATGATTTTTTCTAAAAGGAGTTCATCTTTGATTGTCTTTCTAGGCTATTTTACAACTGTGAATTTAAGTTGCAGGAAACTGAGTGATGTATACAATTTTTCCCATTACAATTAAAATAAAACGTTCACTAGACATAGAACTGGTTTATGTACAGTAGAAAAGATGACTCCAATCATTACATTTATTGTCCTATAGGATATTAATCAGTCTGGGACAAATTAATAATTTTAAGTATTCCTGATTGCCTGTAATATATACACACACAAATATGTATTTATATATGCATAGTTATCTGTTCTTCAAATTTCCTTTAAACAAGTTTAATCTAAAAAACAAATAAACCAGTTTAATCTTTTTTAGAATATAATAAACAGAAATAAATTTATAATAGTCTCCTCATTAATTACTACACTAAATAAAATCCTTAGCTTGAAGTTGAACTTGTGTTCACTCCATATTAGTACCATGGCCATGATATTTATTAGCTTTTTGAAAATCATATTTTAGCAGAGGGTTTTTCTAATATGAAGCAAATGCATTTGAAGAAAAGAGAAATGCTACTGGGAAATGTTTGCCAATTTTAGACCAGTCTATGCCAAATTTGGTGTCAGACACACAAGATTATCCAAATTGCTTGTGAATGTGAATGAGGTGATAAATCAGGTTTTAGAAAATCCTTAATCTCCAAGTGATACAAGACTGAATATGTTAAGGATTAAAACAATATTAAAATCCTCATGGATCAGCAAGTTTCTTTTCATAGTTCACTGAATCATGCAATGAACCTGGAACATCTGGATGAACAGGTACTGGGAGTATGTTACCATATTAAATGGCGTTCCTCAAAGCAATTTATGGCCAACAGAAGACCAGTAGCATTCCAGGCCTTAGAATATGTTTGATTTGTAAAAAAGAAAAAAAAACCCACACAGATGCACACCCACACTACAGACCCAACGCTATATAAATGGCTAAATATTTCAAGCAGTACACTTTCAATGTGTCTAAATGTCAACATATTATCTAAATTTAGATAGGGAGAAAAAGAGTGAATTATCAGACAACTTTGCAACAGCCCTCCCCCCTACACCCTATATTGAAATAATACATACAGTCCGGGCTAGTTTCAAATTCAAACTTGCGACTGTTGGTCCCATAGCCAGCTGCAGTTCGGGCTCGGATTTGGAATACGTAAGTAGTGTCAGGCTTGAGGCTACTGATGGTAACATTCGTGCCTCTTGCCCTCAGAATGGTATAACTTGTCTCTTGCTCCTGCTTTGAGGTAAGAAAAATCATGTTACAATCAAATCTTCATAAGGCTATTGGATGGTAAAAAGGTGAGCCACCCAAAACCAGTTCTTTCAAATTTTAACATAGGACATATAAAAGAGGTGACAATTATTTCACTCTCTGAATACAACAGAGGCATCTTGAAGCTAACAATATATACCGAATTTCCTAATTTGGATAAAATGATTTGCGTCTTGCACATAAAGCAGGAAAAGTTAGTTTTCATTCTTACTGGTTAGTGAACATGCAAGTGATATGCTTTCTTCACAGCCAACCCTGAATGAAAGCTTCAATCCAATTTCAAAAATAAACTTACAAAGAGGAACATACCCTTTTGAATTAAACCTAATAGGGATGCCCTACTGATTCTCAGAAAGATATCAATTATAAAATATTAAACTTTAAAAAGGCCCAGGTTTTACATATAGCGCTACATTAAATTTCTCAGCATCACTTATATGTGCACTGTATTTAATCTAAGTCACTGTGGTTTAGCAGAGACAGATATCTTCAGATCAAAGCCTAGAGACATTTCCCCAAAGGATCTTCTCCAGGACACTTACACTGTATGTTAGGACTTTGCACTATTCACAGTGCAAAGTAACAGTAAAGTCTTTGTGTCAAGCCTTGTGTGCAAAACTCGGATTTTCAGAGAATTGTGTTTTTCCCCTAAGGCACATTAACATATACTGAGCACTTTATGGGTAACCTGATTTTGAACAATAGTGGAATGCCCTGCACCTGTGCCGGGGCCCGGAGTGGATATCCTCAACCAAAATAACAGAATTTACCGGAAAAAAAGTTGTACATTACACACATTTTTTAGTTAATGATGCTGGTTATGTATTGAATCACATTTGAGTTGGTATATTAAATAATAAAGAGGATCAAATATATTTATTTTACAGAAAGAATTAATTCATTTTTGAAAAAATTGAGCATATGCCTGGAACTTGAATCTGTTCATCATCATTAGTGAAGTAAACAGTCAAGAAAACTAGACCTTAAAAACAAAAAAAGAAAAAGTAAAAGAAAGCTAGACCTTACAGAACTTAAATATAGTGAAACATTCAAAACATTTCTAAGCATCATTATATATATGTATATGCATATGTATATGTGTGTATATATACATATATATATGTATACATATATGTGTATATATACATGTGTCCGTATATGTGTATATGTATTTGAGAATAATTTTTAAATTTATGATTTAAGATAAAAGATATTTAAGATAAAAATAAGTATTTATATAAATGTATATATTAAAGACAATATTGCAAGTAAGTTTGCATCAAATTTTTAAATGTTTAAGGATTAAAAAGTAGATTCAGCCATTTTTTCCTGCACTGGCTAATATTGTTTTAATATAAGGATGTGCATTGTGCTTTGTTGGTAGAATCTGACAATTTCAGAATTTTGTGTATGTTTGTCAAGATATGAACATAGATTAACTGTATTTTTGAATTAGCTCTAAATGTCTAAAGGTTGCATGTTTTCTGGTTTTGCTATCTAATCTGAACTGAGGCATATCATTAATTTTTTTTATTTTGTTGCATTATCTATAAAACATGGATTCTTATATTTGCCCAATCTACCTTGTCACACTTTTAAAAACAGAAGATCTCGATCAGATGAGTATTTCACAGTGTCACAGTGGAGCACCAAAAGCTAGGATGTAAGTTATTTATACTATGACTTTAGCACAGTGAAGTTTATTAGGCCTCTTGTTTTCTTTTAATGAGAGAGACATTCCTTTCCCTGCATGTGGCAGTATGGAAAAAAATGGCATCATACTTGTTTGTGAAATACATTACCCTCAATAAAGAGAATAACTACACAATGTAGATAAATGTTTATACATTACTTTTTTTTTTTGCACAACTGTTTATACCACTAATTCTCTAATCATCCATACTCAGGTAGAGCAAGGCTTGTAATACAGGGAAACATACTAACGGAGGAGTCATGGCTGCCTGGAATCAAAACAGATAGCTGTTTATTAGCAGTGAGCTTGTGAGAAATTCAAATAATGCCATGGACTCTGTTTTCTTATTTGTGGATGAACCTATTTGCCCACTTTCGTAGGATTATCAGACAGCTCAAAATTAAATAATGTATGCAGAATTGTTCTATGAAGTGCTCTACGAATGCACAATTTGTTTTTTTTTTTTTTTTTTTTTTTAAATTTTTTTTAATGTTTTTTATTTATTTTTGGGACAGAGAGAGACAGAGCATGAACGGGGGAGGGGCAGAGAGAGAGGGAGACACAGAATCGGAAACAGGCTCCAGGCTCCGAGCCATCAGCCCAGAGCCTGACGCGGGGCTCGAACTCACGGACTGCGAGATCGTGACCTGGCTGAAGTCGGACGCTTAACCGACTGCGCCACCCAGGCGCCCCGCACAATTTGTTTTTAATTCACCTTGAAATACTTTATAAACTGCACACAAATATGTTTCGTTCACATTGGTAGCTATAAAACCACCCACCTCTGATAAGATTTGAATACATCTTGCTTTCAAACCTCACCATAATTTATAACCAAAGAAAAATAAGTGCCATTTAGAGTGATGAAATACTATATCCTAAATTCTACTTATAAATAATCATGTACCTATTTTTATAATTGTATTACTGAATCACAATTTTATGATGTGGACCAGACTCATCCATCTATGCCCACCTTCTAAATTACCTTGTACGACATCAAGAAAGCTTTTCATTGTCAGTTCAATTATACAATGGTTTTGTTATTAGTTCAAAGTTCAACAGTTCAGTATCTGTACTGAATGAAATTCATGTGAATGTGAAGGTCAGGAAACGATGCCTAGGCAATAAACTAAGGAACAGTCCATTAAGAGATGAAGGAATCACTGTGAAACAGCTGATAGAACAGGGGTCTCTCAATGTAGAAGGAAAAATGTCATTTCCAATGCCATAACTAGATGGCTTCAGTTTGGTACTGACATCTTTGCTGTGGCTTATTGCTATAGAATGGGGGATATTTGGCACAGTGATTTCAAAACCCCACTGTCCTTATAAATCAAAGGTATCAGAGGACCCAAGTTCCAAACAGAGCTCTACCATTTCTTAGCAATGCCATTGGTTTCTTTGCAAGTGCACAGCTCATAAGAAGGTAACCTCTTTCCCTACACAGCCCAACCCTTTAACGTCATCTCCCCACCTTTTCATAGTATTTGACCTCGTAGTCCAATATGATCCCATTAGGGTGTTCAGGCTCCTGCCAGGATAAAGAGATGCTGTTTCTGGATGTTCGATCCTTCTTAATCGTCATGACAGGTGATGGAGCTGTAAAGAAAATGGGAGGGGATGGGGGAGGACACAAATCAATCCAATTGGGAAGGCCAGTAAGGAAGAGCAGAACGAGAAGGGAACAAGCAAATGCAAGCTATCATTGCTCTAATCTTTGGCAAGAAAGCACTATCTCCATTTCAAAGGCTCTGGAGTATTAATCTGGCCCCATATCAAGCCTCGGCAGCTGGATTATAGCCTTGGTACATACAGACCTATGGAAAATGAGCTGAGATTTTCAGCTGCTGGTGGACTAGTGGCAAGTGAGCAGATGTTTTCAATCTGCTACTATAATGTAACCAATGAAATATATTTGATATATTAAAAAAAAGAACAAAAAATCAGGGCTACCTATTTGTTATAATGTTGCAAAGTTATTAATGCCAGATTCTTCAGCTCATTGATAACATTTTCATATGCAACTCTTTAAGAGGACTGGAATCCATTACGCACCAGGAGTCCCTTGGTATCTATAGATAATAATAATATTTACTGTATTGTAAAATACACAGGGTTTAGAACATATTATAGTAGGTCTTGACTTCTAACCAAATCTCTCATGAATAAAAATATCAGGAAACAACAATCTTCTGCTGTTACATTTTTATTTCTTAAAATATATATATTTAATAAAAATACCAAGGAACTGAATATACTTCATGTCACAAATCTTGGGACATATTTTGAGGTGTCTTATTGGGTGTTGACTCTGTATTTGTTATGTTTTGCTATGCATTATCTAAAGTACAGAATATGAATAAAAATCATCTGTTTGGATCAGATATCATACGGTTACCTTCATTTCTAATGGAAGATTAAATATATTTTAAGTGATATCCTCCTTAAGTCCTTCCATTAAAAAAAATGCGTACTATCCCTCAGTGCACTTCTGGTTTCAAATCTCAACCTTGGTACACTGGCCAACTGAAATATCTCACTGTGGGGTTCAGCAGCATTCTGCCCTAATAGAATGCAGCAAAAGAAATTGCAAACATGAAACAATACAAAAATCAAGAATTATCAAGTACATTAACTGTTGAATTGTTTTCACTGCTAAAGGACCTATTTTCTTACAGATTTTTCTCAATCAAGAAGCATTAGAACGCTGTGTATTTGTATTCCCCAAAATAGCCAGCATTGGAAGATTCCTATTTGTGGATTTGATGTTTCTGTGATTGTCCCATGCTGACGTTTGCATCTAACCTCTTAAATTGTTCCTGTCTGTAAATGCCTTTCATTTGTATTCCTTACTTAAAATAGAGCTTTTGCTAAGCTTGCCTCGTGACACTGTATTAGAAAGGGTAAATCTAAATGAAAAATCCGCTTCAATAAATTCCCCATCCTCCTATTTCTATTATTTGTAAGATCTTCTGAACTCTTTTGTAATTAAAGCTTCATTCATTTAATGGCCTGGGAATGATAATTTAATCTTTTGCCAAGGAAAAATGTAGCTGTTGCTTTTCTGATGGGAAAGTAAATATATTTTCTTAACCATATTTTATTCCCATTAGCAATTAACATCCTTTCATGTAACTTAACATCATTTACCTTTCATATTCAATTTTTGTCTATTCAATATTATTGTTTTATTTCTTGGATTGGCCTCACAGCACCCTCACCCCTCCAACCTGTACTGGTTTGCTGCTCTTGAATTGATTCTTAGCAAAGGATAATTTATTTTGGTTATATTTCATTAAAATTTTATAAATGTATTCAATGTTTCTAAATACATCATTCAGTTATAAATAAACAAAAATGTGTTAATTTTTGAGAATTATTTTCTTTTACTTTAACCTTTATATTTAAAAAACAAAACAAAACAACAATTCGTTACTTGTTAATAGAAAAGTTGTAGCCCTAATGTCCTGGGAAATAAATATTGTTTTGTACAAAATGAAGAAATTCCACTAATTTTCGTGCTGAAATAAATCCATTAATGGAATAACTTTTAATATATACTTACAGAGCATTTCAAACATTCTTGATGTTGGAACACTTTCTTAGTAAACCCATGGAGACCCTACATTCATTCATTCCATATCACCATGAAACTGGTTTATTTTTCCTAACAATTAAAATACAGTTTTCAGAGAAGTTTTGAAAATTACCATGTATGGCATCGCTCCTTAAAAAAACAAAAATAAAACAACAACATAAAACAAAAACAAAACAAAAACAAAAAATGAGAGAGAAAATAATTCATTTCAAAGAACAATTGTGAGGAAGGCTGTATTAACTTTTTAATGAAAGCTTTGCAGGCTGCTTGGGATCTGCCCAACGTTTACTGCTTCTGCACTGAGCAAGACTTGATAACTGCTGAAATTCTTCAAAGATCTTTGAGCAAGCTGCAGGGCCCTGTTCGACTGTAATAAATAGTCTTTTGTAATTCCACACTTACTTAAGTAGAGGCAATTGCTCGGAGCTTGTGCCTTCTCTAAGTTAAATGAACCTCTTCTGATTGCTGCTTTTAGGCCCCTGTTAAGTCATTTGTTCTGCTCTTTTCGTGCACGCCTCTTGTGTTGGCTACATTTCAGCAGTGTCAGCCCTGTGCACCAGCTGGGATCCTGTCACATTTAGGTAATGCTCATCAATGTTTTAATATTCATAAATAATTAACAGAAATTGTTTTTCTCTCTCCTAATAAATAATTTTAAGACATAATGAAACATACTGCAGGAAGAGATGAATTCCATGGGCATTACACTGTATCAGTGCTCTTTAAAAGATTTTCTAGAACACTCCGAATTCATGTCTTGAAGTATAATTTATCCACACTTCCTTAAGTGCTCACAGAATTTGTAATATTAATGAGAAACAGTGATATGGATTACATCTCTTTAAGTTAGTTTCCAGGTATTAAAGGGTGATTTGTTCAAAGTGCTAGTTTCCAAAATCCATACAAATCCTTTAAATTTATTATTATATTTTGTATTTAACAGAACATGGTATTGCATATATATCATAAAATAGATTTGATTTTTTGGTCTTCGTTTCCTTTTTTTTTTTTAACTTTGATTTGTAAGAATGGCAGGTAATAGTTACATGGAATGAAAAAAAAATCTAGGGGAGCCTGGGTGACTCAATCTGTTGTCTTACTCTTGATTTCAGCTCAGGACATGATCTCACAGTTCCTGAGATTGAGCTCCACATCAGGCTCTGTGCTGACAGCACAGAACCTGCTAGAAATTCTCTCTCTCCCTCTTTCTCTGCCCTTTGCCCACTGGTGCACATTTGAGAGTTTACTCTCTCTCCCTTTCTCTCTCAAAATAAATAAATTAATTTAAAAAAATATATATATATATTCTAAAACTAGAAAAATGCTCTCACCTAGAGTGAGAAGTTACATAGGAGAAGGAGACACAGCTTTTTCCCAGCAAAATGTGGGTCCTATAAGCTAAAACAGCAATTACTGGTCAATACCCCAATAGCCCAAGATTAAGAGTTTTAATCTGGTGCCTCTTCTATATATATTAAATGATACATTACTAAAATGACTATCTTATTAAGAGAGAGAAGTTGATGACAAAATAGGCTGCTATGAAACTGGTCCAGGCTTTTATGCAGATTAGTAAATGCAGAGTTATACAGGGAAAAAAATATGAAAAAGGGGTAACAAGAAAAATTAAAACAGTAAGAAGAAAATAATTTTTAGTAAGTTAATGACCCTCTTTCAAATAATGTCTTGGTGTATAAAATACATTTTGGTTATATTGGTATTTGAAAGAGAACAATTATTTGATCTTCACTTTTGCTGTTCTGGGTATAACTGGATACATGTCCTCTGGAAAATGAAGAATGGAGACATGATACACTTATACAGTGAAATGTATTATATTTTAACTGAAATGTTTCCTAAAAGAATACACATACAAGATGGGGCGCCTGGGTGGCTCAGTCGGTTAAGCCTCCGACTTCAGCTCAGGTCACGATCTCGCGGTCCGTGAGTTCGAGCCCCGCATCGGGCTCTGGGCTGATGGCTCAGAGCCTGGAGCCTGCTTCCGATTCTGTGTCTCCCTCTCTCTCTGCCCCTCCCCCATTCATGCTCTGTCTCTCTCTGTCTCAAAAATAAAGGTTAAAAATTAAAAAAAAAAAAAAAAAGAATACACATACAAGAGAAAAGGGTTGGAAGGGAAAGAGAGGCTCAGGAATCACACAGTTAATCATCTTCCACGAAGCCTTCCTATACTTACATTACACCACTGAAAAATTATGACCCTTCAAGGTACTACAAAAATTCTGTGGTGTCACAGCTGACTTGCTCAAGGCTCTTTCAATTAATTCTTCTTTAAAAATTTTCTTTGGTTGGGGCATCTGGGTGGCTCAGTCGGTTAAGGGTCTGACTTCGCTTAGGTCATGATCTCGCGGTTCGTGGGTTCAAGCCTCGTGTCGGGCTGTGTGCTGACAGCTTGGAGCCTGGAGCCTGCTTCGGATTCTGTGTCTCCCTCTCTCTCTCTGCCCTTCCCCCGCTCGCACTCAAGCTCTGTCTCTCTCTTTCTCAAAAATAAATAAACATTGAAAAAAAAATTAAAAATTTTCTTTGGTCATTACATAGGCCTATACCGATATTTTCACCTTATGTTATCTTGTAATATGTGTTTTGTAAAATTTGCTATCAAATGGTTTCAATTTCTATTCTGGGGAGACATCACTTCTTGGGAACCAAGGATTGAATGTACACTGGGTATTTACTTGCCTAGTTCCAGACCACTGCAATTGGTAGCCTCTTGAATCAGAAACATGTAATGGGTAGTCCAGAGGACAGTGACATAAGAGAAGTATAACCCTCAATAGTTGATAATTGAACCCCAGTTATTTATTTATAAAGGAAAGGCAATATTTTCTCTCATTGCCAGTGTAACCTGAGCCACTGACTGCATCTAATGAAATAATCAAAAAAACAAATTTCAATGAAGAAGCAGAAAATGTTGGGCTAAAGAGGTTTCCAGGTAAAGAGATTGGCTTAGAGATGGGGCTTGTATGGTTTACAATTTGTATTTGAATTACACATGATATACTTACACGCCAAATCTACTGACAGACATGGAAGAGATTCATTATTTTAGCTGTGGTATATTCAAGCTACGTTTACTATTATTCTGCAGCTAAAATATGACCCATCCTTAGAATCAGGAAGTCAAAACTTCAAAATTCAACTCCTAAAGGATCTGGTTTGGTGTGTTTGTTTTTATTGGGACTTTCCTCCTTCTGGGTTTGGGAATTTCTAATGAACCTCTGAGGTATCTGTGGTTTAGAGATTGGACCAGTTAAAGTAATAACAAAGAGGGCTCAGTATTTCTTTTCTAAGTGAGCCAAAGCTTTTTAAAATTATCTCCATGGGAAAATATTATGCAGTAAATGGTTGAAAGATTTTTACTTTGAATCAGACATGCCTTTCAAAGCATTACTCCCTTATATTTTTGTACCATTCATTACAATGCCCACTTAAGAACATTTCCTTCTTGGTTTTTAGGAAGTGAACCCTTCTATTAAATCCAGAAACACTCTTGGGTTTGAATTAGCATAATCATTCATAGTTTAATGTTCTCCATCTCACCACCCCAATCCTGATTTCCTCAACCTGTTGCTGTCCGGAATTTCCTGTTTGGGTCTCAGGACTCACTATCTTTACAGACTAACCAGTTTGAATTTCAGAGTTAAGCTTCTTTATATATTCTCCCTCACCAACAACCCTCCAAGCCAACAGCTTCAAACTCTGAAAGCTGATGGCTTTTCTTTATTCAATTCTATTTTTCCATCCCTGTTTCAGTTCAAACTCTTGTCGTTTTTCACCTGCATTGGATTCTATAGTTTTCATCTCAATTTTTCCAGAAATGCAACTTTCTCACCTTTTGATGACTTATCATTTTATAAAGTAAATGAAACATTAACCCTGCCCTCTTTCAAAATTTCATAATTTCAAATCAGTCTTTTCTAAGCTTACTAACTAAATATAAGAAATGAAAGAAAGGTCTAAGAATCTAGTTTTAAGAAGTTTGTATTGGGGCGCCTGGGTGGCTCAGTCGGTTGGGTGGCCGACTTCGGCTCAGGTCATGATCTCGCGGTCCGTGAGTTCGAGCCCCACATCGGGCTCTGTGCTGACAGCTCAGAGCCTGGAGCCTGCTTCGGATTCTGTGTCTCCCTCTCGCTGACCCTCCCCTGTTCATGCTCTGTCTCTCGCTGTCTCAAAAATAAATAAAACGTTAAAAAAAATTAAAAAAAAAAAGAAGTTTGTATTAGAAAACTCTTACGATCTCACATTTGGGAAATTCTGAACTACAATGAGAGATATCAATTGAAATTCATTACGTAATTATTTAAGATTCTTCGTAAGACGGCAACACCCATACCAGCTTTATTATTATTGCTCTCCTTTCAAACTAAAACTCTGAAGATGATTCCTTCGGTCATCTGTCCACAGTGTGCTGCTACATTAGCTGTCTGGAACACTCAATCTCTTCCTTTTCCATGTGAAAACGCTCTTGTATTTATAATCCTTAGAAATCCACGGCTAATAGAATTCTCCCATGAAGCCCTTCCTGAGTCCCTTAGGCGATATTAAGCAGCTTCTTCCTCTGTTCTGATGTACAGAATAGTTGTTCATTCTCTTATTGTTCAGCCTACTGCATTAGGTTGTAATTGCATAATTTGCTTACCAATATGTCTTCGCGCTACATTATAAGCCCCTCAGCGTCTTCAGTGCCTAATGCCATGACAACCTTGTATAAAACTAGCTATGCAATTTGGTTAGTTTTACAGTAAACTATACAATATATTTTGTGGTTATTTCCTTTCAAAGATAAGTTCCATTTAGCTCTTGATGTTAAAATAATAAAATTCAAACCAAAATAACAACCATAATATGTTTAGCAGAGATACCCTTACCTATAAAATTATGTCATTAATTGTCTATAGTAAAGAGAAAAGTAATTTCTACGGTTTAAATTCTGACATCATACTAGGGATAGCATCAGAATCCATTGGTTAAGGGCTCAGTCCCACAAGATTGTCACCCATTTAGATACCAATTGCAAGTAGTAGGTTCCCAGATTACGCAAAATTTCGGTTTGACTTGGCTACAAATCAAAGGTTCCCATGACCTCCTCCTCCCCTTTGATTTATTTGCTAAAATGGCTCACAGCCCTCAGGAAAATACTTACATTTATCAATCCATTAAATAATATAAAGAGATATCCAAGACAAGTCAGGGAGGGTCCCAAGCACAGGAACTTCTCTCCTGGTGGGGTTCGGGTGTGTCACCTCCCGGTACATGGATGCACTTATAGACCTGGAAGTTCTCCACACCCCATACTCTTGGGATTTTTACAGAGGCTTCGTCATGTAGGCATGATCAAGCCTAACTCCATGTTCAGCCCTTCTCCCTTCTCAAGAGCAAGGGTGGCAGGGCTGAAGATTCCAAGCTTCTAACCGTGGCTTGGTCTTTCCACTGACCAGTCCTCATCCAGGAGCCATCCAGAAAACTCACCCAGAGTCACCTCATTAGAACAACAGATGCACTTCTGACCCGGGAAATTACAAGAGATTCAGGAGTCCTGTGTCGGCAACTGATGTCAAAGACCAAGTACTAGAACAAAAAATGCTCCTATTGCTCTATCGCTTAGAAAATTACAAGAGTTTGGGGAACCTGGGTGGCTCAGTTGGTTGAGTGTCTGACTCTTTGTTTTGGCTCAGGTCATGACCTCACTGTTCATGAGATTGAGCCCCATATCTGGTTCTGTGCTAACAGTGGGGAGCCTGCTTGGGATTCTCTCTCTCTCTCCCTCTCTCTCTCTGCCCCTCCCCTTTTTGTAGTCTCTCTCTCTCTCTCTCAAAATAAAGAAATATTACATTAAAAAAAAAAGAGAAAATTACAAGAGTTTTAGGAGCTCTGTGCCAGGAACTGGGGACAGAGACTAATATATATTTTCTGTTATCTCACATATGTAATACGGCTTCGAAAATATATGGAAGGTAAACCACGGGTTTCTAAAAATAATGTTGCAATATGAAAGAGGTTAATATTGATAAGTAGCTATTTTAAAAACTCTTATTGTTCACTTGGAGTTGACTAATGTCTAAAATAAAGAATCATGTAGGTAGGAAATAACAGAAATTAGAGCAAATAAAAGTTTTTTCTTAACTATTTGTCTTTGAAAAGTGCAGCATACTAGCAAACTTATCATAAAAATACTGAGATTCCTGAAGAGGTTCTATATATCTACAACATGATTACATTTTAGACAAAAATAAAATATGTTCCTTAGATTTGCTGAGATGTTCTACAATATTCTTTTCTCTTTAGGTCTTTTGGAGGACCATGCATACTTTCAAAGTTTCTACAGTTTCAGATTCTAGTGAGCCCTATCCAAAGACATCATGCTTTGATATACAAGGCAATGATATTGATAGTTGGTTCTTCATCTAAACATTTGTGTGTGTGTATATGTGTGTGTATTTGTATGTGTGCGTTTTAACCTAATGTTCTTTCTTACACAGATGATATAGTGCTCCTGGAAGGTCTGGTTGTGTTTCACTCTTTATGTGAGACAAATGAAATTCACCTAAATCTGGGGTGTTCTTCTTTTTCTTCATAAATTACACATGAAACATAAAGTACTTGCAAAATTCTTAGATAGGCATTTGGCTATGCACACATTATTTTGAAATACACAATGTTCTTTATTTCTGAAAATATCTGCTTTACAATTTTAGCTATTTTCCTAGGCCTAAACTTAGAAAAATGTATTCCAGAGATAATATAAGTAATCTACATGGAAAGGATAGAATCTTCCCTCCCAGACAGCCAAAAGTTGTTTCAGGAATTCCTCATTTCATATCTCAATATCTTAAAGTTTCTCAATATCTTAAAATTTCCAGAAGCTATATCTTGACTTTGTGAGTCTTAATATCTAAATCCTGATTATTTGTTAAAAGTTGTCCTTTAGGTGTTTTCCTAGTTATATATTTAGAAAAGTTGCTTTGATGGGATTTTAATATCCCAAGTTCCCAACCAATGTAGATTACTTTCAACAATATCCCCTGCATGTTGTCCTAATTGAGTGGTATCCACAAAATAAAGACAATAGAGTACAAGCTTCAAAATTCAAGTCAGTAATCAAAGTAAATAACTAAATATGAACTCTTGGGCAAAATCAGATAATATCTCATACAACTTTTTAGTTCAGACAAGGCCATTTTAGTATAGACTGATTCAAAGATTAAGAGGGACAATTGTTCAATGTGGCTAATGGAAATATGGTGGTGGGAAAAGGATTATGGAGCAAAGTCAAGCCCAGGTGAATGAAGAACCAAGTTTAGATTATAACTAAGCTAACCACATTGTGAGTTTTTGCTTGTTTGTTTCTTTTAAAGGGCTGCTGAGGTAATAGGTCTGTTCTGACTCACAGTCACTCAGGGGTACAGCTGCTACATTGCAGCACAGGACAGATGGAACTGCTCTGGACCTTGGTGGCACCCTCTGTCGAGCCTGTAACACAGAGCTTGCTGCTTTCTAATTTACTGCAGGAGTGGAGAGGTACAACTTAAATACATTGTGAGTACAGGAGAGGACTGACATTTATGCTGGTTCCACTTTACACATAATGGTAAGAAATATAATCAAAAAGATTACCCTCTTGAGCTATTTGGTTTATGTGCTCAATCAAGACAGAAATGGGGAGAAAATTATGTTATATAATTTTCATATATCATATAGTTTTATAGTTTATAGTTTTATATTTATTTATAGTTTTTATATTTATTTATAATTTTATATTTATTATCATAATACACAAAATATATACTAGAGTTATAGTAAACAAGACAAAATATATACTGGCCTTAAATAAATTAAACTTTTTTGTTGGCAAACTAACTGTAGACAGACAGAAAAGTCACTAATAGAAATACACTATATTTTGAGTGAGGTAGATATCTTTGTCAAAAGTCATTGAATTTTACACTTATAATTAATATGATTCACTATATATAAATGTTGCTTCAATTTAAAAAGAGGCAAAAATAGAATTTTTTACTCAGATCTTACAATGTCACTGTATTAACCATCTCTTCTTATTTTCTGTGTTCCTGATGCTCTGGCATCTGAAGCCTTGCTGACTGGGATAGACTGCCTCTCCCAAGGCCAGACAATTCCTAGGAATAGCAAAGACTGACCAAGGAGGGTGTTTTTCATAGGCAAACTAATAAATCCAGAGCCTTCTTTATCTAGATTTATACCCCAGGAGGCAATATGTCTCTGCCATAATCATCCCACGGCCAGGTACCAGACAGCTAGGGAGTCCCTATACCTCGAAGTCCACTGAAATTGTTCAAACTAGCCAATCGTAGGTCTACTTATCTTGCCTCGCCTTCCCCACAGAAACCACAATAAAGGCTCTTGCCCATGCTTTCCGCCTGCTCCTTCCCCCTCCTGACCGACCCAGCCATTTCTCTGTGTGACCCTCTATGGTGTGGCATTCTCCCCTTCCCCTGAGAAGTGTGAGGAACAAACTATCTACTTCATAACAATCATCTCCTACCTGGTCTCTCAGTCTGACTATACCTGAATAATAATAAACACGATATTTTCAGAAAATTATAGTAGTGGAATATTGTCTAGAAGTTATTTGAAGCAAGTAAAAGACCTCTTCTTGACAGCACTATGAGCTATCTAAGGAAATACCTGGCATGCACACCGTCTTGTTGTAATTTTGTTTTTGTGTCACTCCAACAAATCCAGAGATTTCCATGATGCACTGTCTTTGATGTCCAACCAACTAAGGTTTAAAACCAGCCTACAGTAGTTTTAATAGTACAGAGTTTTAACATTTTATGCTATTTAAGGAAGAGATCCTTCTGTACTTAGAGGCTTGCTATCTGCTGGGCTCCTGGGTCTCTGCTCATCAGCTCCATGGTTTTAGCCACATCACATCATTAGACACTAGACACTAACTCATAAGCTAATGCTCACCTGGACCTACTCCTACGTGGCATACTTGAGGCCCAAGGTAAACCCTTTTGTTCTGTTTACTGGATCCCTCCTTTATACAAGTAAGAAAAGAAAAGAAAAAGGAGAACATGATCCCTTGTTGTGTCAGTCCAGAATTATTCAAGGGTTCACTTTTAAACCATTGTTGTGTAGGGTCAGTTGGGGTCTCTGTCACAAGTAATAAATAGCTAACTTTAATTGAGGCACCAATATTTGAAACACAGACACACACACACACACACACGCATGCATTCATGAATTTGTTGAATTCAAGCGTGGCCCTATAATACCTTACTTTCACTTACAAACATTCTTGGGTGAGTGAGAAATTGATTTACTCCTGAAGGAATGACAACTGTCCTTATAAGTATCACATGCATGAGTGAGCAACCATTATTTCTCACTGTTGTATGAATCATGAATTTTTATAGTGCATTATTCCTCCATAAATGTACACCATAGAAGTATATGTTATATCTAGATATTATCGATTCTGTGTGTGGAAGCAGAAAAAAATGTTGAGAAATTCTGCTTGGTGTATGGCTTATGAAGGCCGGGCCCCTATGGCTTGCATATGTCCAGCGATTCTACCCTGAGTGCAGCAGAGACTAACTGAAGCAGGGAGGGAAGTCCTCTTTAGGAATCATGGAGTTGATCTCTTCCTTTAGGGAGGTAAAAGCCCAAACCTCCCATACCAGAAAATCTGCAAAGGCTGGTCCAACATTCAAAATCAGATTTTCAAAATTAATTCAGACCTATCCAATTTACTTACATACAGAAATACTCATTGGATTGAAAAAAAGGGGGGGGGAGGGACCAAGGGAGTATTCCAGGAAGGAAGATTTTTGGTGAGTAACTATATAGAATATTTGATTACCATAAAATCATCTTCCTGAGCAGCCCTACTATTTTTTTAATGTTTATTTTTGAGAGAGAGGAAGAGAGTGCAGGTGGAGAGGGGCAGAGAGAGATCTGAAGCAGAGGATCTGAAGTAGGCTCAGGGCTGACAGCAGAGAGCCAGATGAGGGGTTCCATCTCACCAACCATGAGATCATGACCTGAACCAAAGTTGGATGCTTGCTTAACTGACTAAGCTACCCAGGTGCCCCTGAGCAGACCTACTTCTATATTACCTTGATGCTAGTGACTTATTTATGATATATTTATACTGTTGAAGGAAAAATAGTCTTTATTTGTTAATTTGAAAGAAATCACCTGAAACATTTTTTTTAAATTTTTTTTTCTACATTTATTTATTTTTGAGAAACAGAGAGAGACAGCATGAGCAGGAGAGGGGCAGAGAGAGACGGAGACACAGAATCAGAATCAGAAGCAGGCTCCAGGCTCTGTGCTGTCAGCACAGAGCCCGACGTGGGGCTTGAACCCACGAACCGTGAGATCATGACCTGAGCGGAAGTCAGACGCTTAACCAACTGAGCCACCCAGGCGCCCCATCACCTGAAAATTTTTAAGTAAAATAGGAAAGAGTCAAATGCATTTGACAATTACATGAATCCTCATATGCACTCCACATCTCTTCAAATTATGCATCCCAAACCCATTATCTAATTTCAATTAAAATTTAACAAATTAAGTAGTAAAAAAGAGGTTGTGTTTATTAATTTTTTGTAGTCTAGCTGTCTGAAGGATGCAGGTGGGAAGTATGCTAATTCGGGTACGTTTGCATATTTATACAAACAAAATCCACACCAGCAGAGACTTACAGATTTCTAAAAGCAATCATGCCTGAAAAATTTCTATTTGGGTGTAACATTTGCATTGTTCATGCTTGCATTTAGTAATACTTCCCAAACTCTTTTTGCCCCAAATTCCCTTTCTCTACCTCATATCACTTGATTAAGAAATGCAAACATTTAATTGCAATAAATAACATTTTATTCCCCACAAACAGATTCTAAAAAAATATAAGCAGAAAACAAAGGGGAAATTGCAGAGGCAGACTACCTGCTGCTTAATTTCCACAATGCCTGTGGTTTGACCTCTTTAGCTCCAGGAACAAGATTAATTTATCTAAAGAATTTTTGTCAAATACCTTTTGAGCTAGCATAAGTTTTGGAAGAATTCTAATTCTCAAGTCCATCCAAATAAGGAAAATGCATCAATACATATTTTTGCAATTATGTAAACTCCACATGAATGACCTTAGAATTTTAAGGACTACAGCAAATTAATTTTCACATGCAACATAAAAATTGTAGCTTATTCAAAAAAAAAAAAAGATTTAAGTTGTTCCATTTTTGGACTGCATAAGTAAAGCTAAAAAGAAAATTATGTGGATACCAAAATAGTAATACTTGTTGAGTCTTTGGCTTTCGTTTTAATGTGTGTAGTTAGTTTCCTGCATTTCCAATTCCCAATAGCTAACAGTCTTTAGTCTACACAGAGCAAGAGTTCTTAGACAGAGCTGTGTAAACTTCAGTTTGCACAGGAAGACGGTATATTTTACCTAAAGTGTGGAAAAATTCTAAACATTCATTCCCCAGCTTGTGAACTAAACTCAAGTCATTTTGTGTTGTTTTATTTGTGAAAAACTAAATTCAACATAAAGACTCTTAAATTAGAATTTCTATCAAAAAAAAAAAAAGCTTCAACAAAGGCAGTGATAATTTCATCATTTACTTATTAGGGGGTTAAAAGTATCTTAAAACTGATGTATGGCAATGGTTGCATCAGTCAGAAGAGTTTCTAAATATTATTGAATTGTACACTTGAAATGGGCAAATTTCATGAGACATAAAACACACTCTAATAAAGTCACATATATATAAAAGAATAGGTATATATATATATATATATATACATATATACATATATATGAATAATAGTAGTATACATCGTTACTGATATTGAGAAGTGGTTACACTAATTGTATGGCTTTGAATAACTTTAAACATTTTTCTACTATGTTCCAAATATTATTTTTTTCTAATTTTCAGGCTTGTTTGTTGAAAAAAAAAGGACACATCTGTGTGAAACCATTATATAGGCATTATTACTTGTTACAGACTTGGTCTGTCAGATTCCTTCTGGAATTGAAAAAACAATAAGCCAGGAATCATTACTATTCACATTGCTCAGTCTGTGGTTTAACTTTAGAAACATGCTTTTCAAGTTAAATTTCCTTCAAAATGCACCTAGCTAGAAAAAAATAAGGGAAAAATGCTAGAGGCAAAGCAAACTTGAGGTTTGGGATGTCTGGCAGTCCATTCTCCAAACACAACTGGGTTTTTCTATCCCAGTTACAATCTAAGGGGCTCACAGTTGGTTTTCATACATGGATTTATGGATCTATGTATCTATCTTACTTTCCTGGATGGTTAACGTGTGGTACTTTCATTTTTTTGTTAACCTTGGGAATAAATGACTGTCAATTTGATTTGAGGCTATAATGGTTCGGTTTAATACTCTGAAAGGGGATCCTGAAACAAGAGTTCTGTAAGACCAGATATTGGGTCCTACACAATGTATAAAATTTGCAAATGAGTACATGTGGAATGAATATTCCACTACGTTTGTGTTCCATGCTAAGCATCCAAATGCATAGCCAATTACACATAATCAATATAATGCCCGTGTTCTTCTCATTTATGAATTAGAAAAAAAAAATGTAGGGGCGCCTGGGTGGCTCAGTCGGTTAAGTGGCTGACTTCGGCTCAGGTCATGATCTCTCGGTCCGTGAGTTCGAGCCCCACGTCGGGCTCTGTGCTGACAGCTCAGAGCCTGGAGCCTGTTTCAGATTCTGTGTCTCCCTCTCTCTGACCCTCCCCCATTCATGCCTTGTCTCTCTCTGTCTCAAAAATAAATAAACGTTAAAAAAATTAAAAAAAAGAAAAAAAAATGTATACAAACACATTGGTAAGTTCTTTTGGTAATTCACCACTAGCTTCTAGTGAAATGGTGGATCATGAAATCAGACCAGAAAAAAATCAACCCAAAGAAAACAAGTGTGAACAACAGCAAACCTATGTCTTTGTTCTAAAACCTATATCAATTAAGCTTTGTAATAAGAGACGTGACTACAAAAACTACAGACGCAAAAGGCAAATTTAGAGAAAAATTTTCCAACACATTCCATGAAGTCAGCAGGGTTTCACAAGAAAACAATCAAGCGATTGTAGGAAGAAAACATGCAACCAAAGAATTTATTCAGTTAACATCTATAATTCAACAAAATAACATATGTTCAAAGTCACTTTTTGAAGATAAATGAAAAGGTCCTTATGGACTACAAATTGCTAACTACCAATGTTCATTTAAGGAAAAGGCGAGTAATATTGATGACTAACTATCCCAAGAGTGCCAGTTGCAAAACCAGCTTCTGAATACTTAGTGTTGACTTCAGTGGTATGTTTGAAACCTTAAATCAACACATGTTTAAACCAAATATAGGTGGAAGATATGTAATATAGATGAAGCTATTTATATTTTTAATTATCAAAATGAATATAAAATTATAAAAAACTATGATGAGTCCAAATATTTTATGAGATTTGAACACAAATTCTTTCAACTACATGAATCATCAGAAATCCAATGCCAGTGAAAAATTATAGACCCATAGTTGATATTTACAAAAAGAACACTGATGAAATATAAAATCTGAATGCAATAATCTTTTTTTAAAATTTTTTTTAACATTTATTTACTTTTGAGGGTCAGAGAGAGACAGAGCACAAGCGGGGGGCGGGGAGGGGGCAGAGATAGAGAGGGAGACACAGAATCCAAAGAAGGTCCCAGGCTCTGAGCTGTCAGCATAGAGCTCAATGCAGGACTTGAACCCACAAACCGTGAGATCATGACCTGAGCTGATATCGGACATTTAACCAACTGAGCCACCTAGGCACCCCATTGAATGCAATAATCTTAAAAGTTCTACACAGAAACACGTATTTATATGTATGCACTATGTAATATATTTAAAATATATAACATATCAACTATCACAAATATATATGTACCATTGATATAGGTATCTTATCTGCAGTTTTGCTTTCCATGGTTTCAGTTACCTGTGGTCACCCATAGTTCAGTGACAGATGATCCTCCTGACTTATCATTAGAACGTCAGTAATACCCTAATGCTATGTCACAAGACCTATGTCATTTACCTCACTTCCTCTCACGACATAGGCATTTTATCATCTCACATCATCATCATAAGAAAGGTGAGTACAGGGGCTCCTGGGTGTCTCAGTCAGTTAAGCGTCAGACTCTTGATTTTGGCTTAGGTCATGATTTCCTGGTTTGCAAGTTTGAGCCCCATGTCAGGGTCTGAGCTGACAGCATGGAGCCTGCTTGGGATTTTCTCTCTCTGCCCCAGCCTTGATATCAATCTCTCTCTCTTTCAAAATAAATAAACTTAAAAACAAACAAAAAGAGTGGGGAGTACAGTACAAAAAGGAATTTTGAGAGAGAGAAAGATAGGAAAAGACACATTCACATATTTTTTATTATGTTATAATTGTTCAATTTTATTTTTAGTTATTGTTAATCTCTTTCTGCCTAATAATAAATTAAACTTTAGCACAGGTATGTATGCATTGGAAAAAATAGTATATATAGGGTTTGTTATGGTCTGTGGCTTCAGGCATCCCCTGGGGGTTTGGAATGTATTTCCCACAGATAAAGGGGCATTATTGTATACATTTACATGTATATCCACATATATATGTATATTATGTATATATACATATACATTTATATGTATATGTGGATATACATGTATATCATATATATATACATTTCTTATGTAATGCTCAATTGCTGATCAATTTTTTATGTTAAACTCACACATTCTTTTATTTAATTCTAAAAGCTATTTTAAAAAATGAGAATTATTTTTTCTGATTCCACAAAAAGGAAACCTTGAATTAAAAATATTAAGAAACAAGGGGTGCCTAGGTGGCTCAGTCAGTTAAGCATCTGACTTTGGTTCAGGTCATGAGCTTGTGGTTCGTGACTTCGAGCCCCACATTAGGCTCTGTGCTGACAGCTCAGACATTAGGAATTTTTAGCTTGCTTCAGATTCTGTGTCTCCCTCTCTCTCTGCCCCTCCTCCATTCGCGCTCTTTCTCTCTCTCTAAAATAAATAAACAACAACAAAAAACTATTAAGAAACTCAGCTAAAACAACAGTTAGCAAATGGTGGTACTCCTCTTATTTTCACATACTTCTCTAATTTGAACCCCTCCATTCATACCTACCAATATCCTTTGCAATATAAATAATGAGATAATTTCTGCTTCTATTTTACAGAAGAGAAAAAAAAATGGTCATTTTTTTAAAGAAAAACAGTTAATAACTACCATTAACCCCATATTCTTCTTTCCTACTACTCTGAATAAGACTAAAGAAGTATTGTAGTTCTCCGGAAAGACACTTAAGACAATATAATTTGTATTTCATTTAATAAAGCAATAATCCTAACTAGTCTTAAAGCTCTCCTTATTATTGTTCTCAGGCACTTTCTAAATTAATAATGTAAAGAATATCTCTTTAAATGTTCCCTTTTGTGTATCTTTGACTAATTCCTTGGTAAAAAATATCAGAGTAAATAGCATAAAATTATTTCTTTCCCAAAGAATTTGTGTATCTGTTACATGCCAGGCACTGTGGAAGGTACAATGGTTTAAACAATGTAAAAAGCAGATGGAGTCTGCCTTTATAGAGATTGAAAACACTCTCATCACTAGAGTTGGATTTCTTTACAAATTACTGATACCCCATGTTCCCTTAAATGCATATGGAACTTATTTACCTCAGTTAAACACTAACTGGTTTGAAGTACTCCAACCCATCCAGGATACCTAATGTGTATTTTGTTGGTGTCCGAATAATATCCCTTTGGAATTTACAAACGTAGGGTAACTTTTCTATTTCAAGCTGCCAGCACTTACTCTACTTGGGAGGGCTTCCTCTGAGCATCAGAGTCAGTTCTGCCAAACACTTGAGGCTGGAAGTTTTAAGAATTAGTACTCCTTCAATTACATCTCATCCTTGGAACAGCTTTCAGTCAAGGACTGACAGGGAGTTAATGTGTAAATACCCAAGCTTCCTCTTCATTTGGAAGGGATAACTCTAAAGCAAATGTGCTACACCAGCTCTTAAGGCTCAGCAGCAGACTTAATTTCTGGTTTCCTAAAGGGTAACCTGACCAATACCTCACCTTCTGGTGGTTTCCTTCATTCCCTATTTCATTTTAATACTCCCCTGTGTCTCCTGGGATAATCTCCCCAATAAAAAACTTGAATTAAAATTCTATCTCAACATCTACTGGAAAAATACAAACTAAGACACCTTGAGTCTATGAAGATTATCTGGGATACTGATGACAGCCAAGTCTGTCTAGAGCTCTATTTAGATTTTCAAGACACTTAAGCAATTTATGTCTGCTCTAGTTAATAGCCAACTCTGTCATTAGGAATTTTTAGTCTCCACTGGGTCTGAGCTTAGGAAAACCAAACACAAAAAACATAGCAAGTTAACAATTACACAGAGCTAACACGCACATGCATATATTCCTACTACAGCATTATCAATGTCTCCAACTCACTCTTGATGTTGTAAATTGTAATACAGATGATAATATTGGGAATTGAGTAACATGACTAGGGTTGTTATAGTGGGATGAGACTGTTTGTGATACTATATGGAAGATTTGTGGCATCACTTGTGTTCAATGAGGTCTCTCTTTCTGTCTACTCTAAGTAGGGGTGACTCTTCTGACACAAATGGTTACTTTTTAATAATTTTTATCTGGTTCTCCTATGCTCAGAATGCAGCATCCTCAGGTTCGAGAAGCAGAGGTGTTTCATTACTTGTCCATTCTTGGGGATTCGCAAGCAAATACCAAAATATATCATGACAATGGGCCCTCAACAAGAAGCAGGCATCTCAATGCATACCAGACCCATAGAATTTTTTTAAGTGGAAAACAGAGAACAGAGTTCCACTGATCTGTTGAAACTTGCCTTCCTATTCTTTGATGACATTGCTGGAATATCTCATACTTTTCTGTTATTTTCAACTATTACTACCCAATATATCCTAGTATAACATGGCAATTTTCCGGGTTTGAGAGATAATGGTTGGCATTTTTATTCCTTCTTCCTCTCTTCTGGTCTTGTGGTGCTGTGAAGAGGTTATGCATAAATGAAAAAGCTCACACTTACTGTGTACCCAACTGCACTGTATTTGTTGAGTTCCACTGTTTTCTTGGCTGATATCTGCTTTTAGAATTGTGTGCTGGCTATCTGTAGCTACTCATGACCTTTTTCAGAAGATTTTGTAGGTCTCCATACTGTGTGGGCCCATTTTGAGCCATTTAAAACATCTGCAAGATATATTTGGCCCTGACTTTTAAATTTTTCTTTTCAATGTGGTATACTTACTGCATTTTTGTACTATTTTGTGATCTTAGTTGCCAATTCCCAAGCAATAAAAAAATAACTACACATTTTAGCTTTTAGTTTGGAAACTCATTTTTAACAGATTTTTCTATTGTCCTAATAACCTCTTGATATTTATTATATATAGTACTATATATAGTACCTATATCATAATAATTGGACCAAATGACTCCATCTTATCTTAGAGTAAAACTCTTGTACCTAGGATGAATAAAGCCATGTAATTACACCTTCATCATACTACAGGTCTCAAAGTTTTACATAGTGAAATTTAATTCTATTTTGGGGTAACATGTTATAGAAGCTCACAAATAAAAGGCTGGAATTGGATTGAAAGTGAGCTAAAATAGATCTCTGAATAAATCCTTCTTGTCAATTCACATGGTGAGTGAAAATTAGAGTCCAGTAGGAATCAGAAAAGAAGGCAGATAAGCAAGTCGCTTCTGGGAGAGATTCCTTCATAGCAAGGTGATGACATCTTGGTATCCTACTGTCTAACAGACTTCACCGAAAGAGACACCTGTCATGTAGGAATTGAAATGAGTGGGCTTACCAAGAGATCTTCTGTTTCTTGCTTCCTCCATTCCCACATTGCCATTTCATAACAATTACTCCCAAAGTATTGTTTTATGAGGGAAGGCAGATGTTAGAAAGAGATGTGAAATACATATAGGCTTATGTAGATAGCCTACATGAAATGAGGAAGAAACTATATGCTTGTAGTAAGTTTTTATCTTGCCTAAGAATCAGTTTAAAAAATAGTTTTGAAGAAGTTATAAATGAACAATACAATTTCTTTAAAAGCAAACATCAAAGGAGATGAGAAAAAAGCCCAATTTATGTCTTAGAAGGTCAATATTTACATAGTATTCATCTGTAAGTCTTTATTCTTGCAAAGATTTGAAATTAATAAAAATTCATTTCAAGAAAAAAATATGAATATTATACAGCATGGATTCTACTTGTGCCAAACGAATCAAATTAGAAAGATACAAGAATAAAAACAAGACAAACAAATAAAACAAAACAGGAACCGACTCATAAATACAGAGAACATACTGATACTTGCCAGAGAGGAGGGGGGTGGGGAGATGGGTGAAAAGGTGAGGGGGATTAAGAATTACAAACTTATAGTTATAAAATAAATAAGACGTGGGGACACAGAACACAGCACAGGGAATACAGTCAATAATATTAATATAATAATAATAACTTTGTGTGGTGACAGATGGTAACTAGACTTACCAAAGTGAGTATTTCATAATGTACATAAATGTCAATCACTACGTTGTACACCTGAAACTAATATAACATTGTATGTTAACTATACTTCAATGAAAAAAAAAAAAGAATTGAAACCACCTTGATGGAGTAAAAGGACTACAAAAACAAAGTGATAAAATATTTGGGAGGACCACATATTTTCTTAATCAAGATACATCTGTTTGATCAAATCACTTTTTTCATGCAGCAGTTCTATACAGATACACCCTGGGTTCTTTTTGTGGTTTAAACTGATTTTCTGAATACTTCCCTTTAAAATATATTGCCAGTGCAAAGTGAGATAACATACCTTTTGGTAAGAGTCAGATGTTAAGTTTTTCTATTTGTTTTATTTATGATTTAAGGTAACTGTCTCATTCATCAAGAATAATGCAAACCACAGTCTTCAGGAGACAGAGACTAAGCCGTTCAAATGAATGACTATAAAGTGAATAGCTTGTGTGCCAAAGGATGATTCATTTGATTTAAAACACATTTGTAGAACACATTTTGGAACTGCGCACACTTGCTAATTTTTTCTTTCATGATTTCCCTTCTCTTTCGTAGGTTGGCAATCAAACCCAACATTTAGACGGTGCCAGGTTTGAAGAAGTGGTTAGGAGCATACCTAGACATGGCACATAGGCCAATGAAGCAGCTTTTTGCATTAGAAAAAAATAGGAAGTCTGCGCTCGGTATTAACAAAAGCCACTCTATGGTTTGGGTTTTTTTTTATTTTAAAAATATGTTTGGGAATACAGAAGCCTGAGCTGAAGCATGGGGGTGACCAGGAACTGCCAGAAATAGTTGATGTGCTCCATCATACTATAGAGCCATTCAAGTCCAAAACTATACCTGAGGCATCTTCAAGCTTTAGGTCATAACCTGTGAAACTGAGAGTTGTCTTAGGGTCTTCTCCTGATATATCCTGTTATCTTATCTGCAGAGTCCACAGGGGTTGACTGATTCTAAACACTTCACATGGATCAGTCTTTCATTCCAAGGCAGTCAAATGTCAATCCCAATTTGATTTGAATTTCTCAAGCCAGGTTGATCATTAGTTATGAAGAAATTTGCAGTAACATTTTCTTCTCTGCTTCTCTGTGCCATAAGGTTCTAGATTTTTGGAACTGAACAAAGCTTTCAGATAATTTCCTAAGCTAAAAGTGAATCACAGAGAATTGCCTTGTAGAAACAATGGACTTGATACTAAAGCCCAGTAACTCTTTAAATGTTGATTTTTTTATTTTTTTTTTTTAATTTTTTTTTCAACGTTTTTTATTTATTTTTGGGACAGAGAGAGACAGAGCATGAATGGGGGAGGGGCAGAGAGAGAGGGAGACACAGAATCGGAAACAGGCTCCAGGCTCCGAGCCATCAGCCCAGAGCCTGACGCGGGGCTCGAACTCACGGACCGCGAGATCGTGACCTGGCTGAAGTCGGACGCTTAACCGACTACGCCACCCAGGTGCCCCATAAATGTTGATTTTTTAGAAACTATGTTTCTTTTCAGCATCAGTGATCAAAGTTGACCAGGATACAAAAAATTTCTATGAAGGAAATTATTTCCAGTCTTAAAATCTGCCACTTGTTTTTCTCATCTTTTCATTTTTTTTTCATATTACTGTGTTTTAGGTATTCTTAAAACAACTTTTTTAACATTTATTCATTTTTGAGAGACGGAGAGAGACAGAGCATGAGCGGGGGAGGGGCAGAGAGAAGAGACACGGAATCTGAAGCAGGCCCTAGGCTCTGAGCTGTCAGTACAGAGCCTGACATGGGTCTCGAACTCACTGCTCAAACTCACCGCTTGAACTCACAAATGGTGAGATCATGACCTGAGCCGAAGTTGGACGCTTAACCCCCTGAGCCACCCAAGCGCCCCATGCTTTATGTATTAAGTAGAGGGACATAAAAGATAGCAAAGTTCCCCATCAACAAGTTTCCCCTAGTAATTCTGAATGTGTGGCTGCATAATACTAAACTAGAGAAAACAATGACTAACAGTACTAAGGAAACTCCATACACCTTGATAAGGAATACTAAGATACTAGCCCATTCTTCCTTAGTAGATATAGTAGCAGTGGACCTAGAACAAAGTTTCCTGTATAATGAATACAAGAAAAAGAAAGATAGTTAAGTTTATGTTTATTAAACGAGTAGAGAAGCTAATCTTCCAGGGAAATTTAAGATATGAGAGCAAAGAGAAGGCCGTTCTATTTAAATGTGCGTAAGTAAGTGTCGCCTGGGTGGCTCAGTCTGTTAAGCGTCTCTTGATTTCACCTCAGGTCATGATCTCACGGTTTGTGAGTTCGAGCCTCGCATCAGGCTCCGTGCCGACAACTTCCTTTGAAATACTGGGGAAATGATAGTTTCTACTTTATAGGAAATTCTTTCAATAAAAATGGTATTAACTGATATGAATAACAGGATTAGCAGAGGGCCTGCCACACAGCATGTCCTTTAACATTTGCAATCCAGCTTCTGTCCCCAAATTTCATTCCAAATTGTCTCAGATGACGTTATACTTCCCCAACTACCTACCAACTGTAGTAGCTTTTGTATTCTGATCTAATTCTGTGAAACCTCTAGTACTTAAATCCTGTGTGCATCCCTTCCTCCATCTTAGATATTTTTCACTTAAAAAGTATCAAGAAGTGCCTATTTGGATAAGGACCAAGGGAGCCTCTGAAGAAGACAAATGTGGGCCATGCCTGGATCATGCCCTCAGGATCTTAGAGTACAGTAGGGAAGATTAAATGCATATAAAATATCATTCTAATGAAAATTAGAATAGAAGAGCACCAGAAGAGATACTGCTAACTCCTAATGTAGTGCTCTGGAAGGTCAGATGAAAGCACAATGACTTCTAGCTGAGAAAAATTAGAGAAAAAATAATGGAGGTGCTGGCATTTAATCTGGGCATGTCAGAATGGAAGACATTTGGACACATAAATATTTAAAAAGTGTATCTCAGGTGAAGGTCACCAAATTTGCCAAACTTCCTGGAGAACAAGAAAGTTTTAAATTCACTTTGTAATAAGGAGATGATGGTCGGAGATTTGCATAAATTTCCCCACTTATGAAATGTCTTCATTTCAGGCTAAGAGGTTTTGTTCTGTTTTTGTTTTTGTTTTCTGTGAATGATAGGGAGCTATGAGAGTTTTTCGAGCAGGTAAGTTTTGACATGATCAAAACGTTATTCATTAAGATCAGTCTTGTCATGATTTCTTCATAGTTCAATAGATATGGATAAGATGGGGTACCTGCCTTTGAGGACTCACAGCACTGGGCATAAGCAGGTGACAGAGCTGTGAACAGATTCCTGTGGGAGAATGGGAGGAGCTTGCTTACTACCATTGGGAAGTACTACCCATTACTTCTGGTGGAAGGTGACTCATGGACTAATTTTTGAGAGATGAGAAATGAACAAGTATGGAAGGAAATAGCAGAATTCCCTGTAAGTGGAAATAGCTCAAATGGTTTAAATGGCATGACACAGTAGAGAGTTTATGAAGAGTACAAGAAATTGTATTCATAGAGCATAAAGTGGAAAGGCATTAAAAGTCAAGTAAGCATGGAGCAGGTCACGGAGAGCTTTGCAAACCCTAGTAAAGCACTCAGATTTAAAGTATTCTGCAAAACAAATGAAATGGAGGAGCGACTCCAAACCAGTGGTTATTGTCATAGGCCGGATGAGAGATCATGATGACAACTTGAATTTAGAGACACCCGTGAAGACAGAAAGGATGTCACAGAAACAGGAGAGAGCTTGTGCTGGTCGATCAATGGGCGTGACTATATATCCATTTGATAGACATTTAATATCCATTCTGTTTCAGGCATTGAGGAAATATATCAGCAATGCATCCATGTACAAAAGTGCACAAAAATCCCCTGCCCTCGTAAAACTTAGATTTACTGAGGAGGACTAAGAAAGGGGACAAAAAAAATGAATTCATAAATAACTTTGCATATGATTATTTCCTAGATGAAATCTGACCTTTGATTCTAAAGTCAGCTATTTCTCCTATGCTTAGTAACTACTGGTTGCTGTTCCCAAGATCTTATTTCGGGCCTACCTATATAGTTTTTTTTTTTTTTTTTAATTTTTTTTTCAACGTTTTTTATTTATTTTTGGGACAGAGAGAGACAGAGCATGAACGGGGGAGGGGCAGAGAGAGAGGGAGACACAGAATTGGAAACAGGCTCCAGGCTCCGAGCCATCAGCCCAGAGCCTGACGCGGGGCTCGAACTCACGGACCGCGAGATCGTGACCTGGCTGAAGTCGGACGCTTAACCGACTGCGCCACCCAGGCGCCCCAATATAGTTTTTAATTCTATACTCTATATACTCTTTTTTCTCTTCAACTCTCATGACTCCTAACTGCACAACTCATATTTAAGTTCTTCCCCAAGAATCAGACTGTCAGCTGCTTGCTTGTATGACCATTTGGACGAACCACCTGCATTTTGCCTTGTTGTCAATTCTAAAATGTTCCATTGGGCATCTGGGTTACTCAGTTGGTGGAACATCCTAGTCTTGATTTCCACTCAGGTCATGATCCCTGGGTTGTGGGATCGATCCCCAAGTCGGGTCCTGAGCTGAGCATGGAGCCTGCTGAAGATTCTTTCTCTCTTGGGGCACCTGGTGATGTAGTCAGTTAAGTGCCTGACTCTTGATTTCGGCTCAGGTCATGATCTCACGGTTTTTGCAGAGCCTGCCTGGGATACTGTCTCTCTCCCTCTCTCTCTGCCCCCCACCCACAAGCTTGCATGGTTTCTCTCTCCCAAAATAAACAAATAAACTTAAAAAAAAAAAAAGATTCTCTCTCTCTCTCTCTCTGCCCCTCTCCTCCACTCATGCTCTCTATCTCTCAAATTAAAAAAAAAGCAATAATAAAATAAAATGCTCTAATTATCTTATGCAATCTTCCTCTTTCCTTATCTTAATCAATGGCTTCATCATGCTTTATTTCATACTTGTTTCTATTATTTTCATGCTGGAGTACCTGCAACTCCCCCATGCTCCTTAATTCACATCTAGTTAATTGGTACATTCTGATTTTTACCTCTGAAAGGTCATCTCTCTACTTTCTTCAGGTTTAGTTCAGACCTTACTGTCCCCCATTTCGGTTACTGTTAGTTTATTAACTGGTCTCCCTTGCCACTTTATTTATATCCCTAAATCACAGGTCAGATCATATCACTCTTCTACAGAAGAGAGACTCTTCATTCCCTTCCGTTAATCCTTTCCTAAATCATCTATAACATACACAACACCACTAGATATTAAAAAAAAAAAATCCCGTGCATGCTTGACATGCAAGAAATATATATCAAATATATATACAAATATATTTGTAAATATTCCCCTAAAGTGAAGACCACAAATTCTTGGTTTTTTTTTTTCTTTTTTTCTTCCAAATGCATTATACAGAACAGAGAATTAAAGAGCAGTGGTGCAGCAAGACTATCATGCACTTCCAAGTCTGGCAGGACCCTAGTGGCACAGAAAGTCACTTAAGGCTATCGCCCTGTAGGAATTCAGGAAGTCAGAGTACAAAGGAAAGCCAAGATATACTGTATCTGCTCTTGTGCCCATAGCCCCTTTACTTCACTTAAATTCTATATCCTTGACTATGTCTGTTTGGAAATACTGGTGAGTGAGTGTATGTCTGCTTCAGTCCAACTGAATACCCCTGGAAGAGTGTAGACCTCAAACCACCTTTCCAGTCCGCATCCCCCACTCAGGGTTCCCCTTTCCTGTGCTTCACTTGAATGGATTTGCTGGAAGAGACAATTACCTCCCTGGCCTCTCATCTTTAATGCTCTTGTTCCCTTTCGCACCTATTAAATCCTTGTTTATCTTTCACTCTCCACTTCAAAACCCCCCTCTTCAACAAAATCTCTCTCAATTTCCAAACTGGAAATAATCAACCCTTTTCTCTATTCTGATATATTCCAACCGCACAAACCATATTTAGTTGGTTAAATGTTTAAGTAATTATATATTCTGGGAGGGGAACAAGCATGTATCAATTAGCATTATATCCCCCACAATACATAGCACAATGTTGATTGCACAGCAATATTCAATAAACACCTCTGGAATTCAACTGAATAATAAAACATTTCATTGCGATAGCAATGCAATCACTTCACAAGCCAAATGTTAAGAAAAACTTTAAAAACAGCAAAGACTGACCAAAATGCAGAAGAAAAAAATAACACAACCCTAGTTAATGCATACTTTGGGGGAGGGTCTGTATATTACACTGATTGACTCAGCATTACTCTACAAGAATTTGGAAGGAAACCAAATACAAGTGGATGTTAAAATCCTTCAGAATTAAGTGGATTCAGAAAATATTGATAAAATAATGGCAATCTTTAAAATCTGCATGAATTTTAGAAAAATAAGCATTGTCTTTTGAAGCCAGTATAATATTAATATACATAAATCTAGTTTTCAATGGAGGTTTCCCATCTTCCATTTCTACAAATTCAATATGCATGGCCTCAGGCCAGGCAGTTCATCTAAACTCAAACAGAGTAAAGACATCAAATGTGAGAGGGCTGCAGATTTTCTGCCTGTCTTGAAGCCCTGCAACTGGGAAAGACTTTTCTCCCAACAACTTCCAAGTGCTCGCTGACACATTTGGTTATAGAGTCTTTTAAATGTACATGAACTGTATGTTTTAACTATATGTGTTAGGGATCCCTACTTTTATTTTCAGAGACTTTAAACGTGTAGGATTGGCTTGAAGTGGGTATATATTGGTGTGTGGAAAAGCTTCTGAGTGATTTGTTAAAGCGATTCCATGTTTAAGAGTCACTGAGCTGAGGGTTGTCATAGAACCACCCAAAGATGATGCACAAACTCTCTGAGTGGTGCTATTGGCAGTCCCAACACTGCCCTAGATTTAGGTATGCCCCTCAAAAGCAGAAGAGGGGAAGAAGTGTGGTAAAGACTGTCTCATCAAATCTCATGCTGTTTCCAAAATTCTATCCAAAGAGGTACATTTGAAAGTGACCTCCAAAAGTATGTTGGCATGAAAATGTTTACCAGCAAAAAACATTTATAAATAATGCGCCTTTCCACCAACGACATTGCTATTGATAAGTGGTCGCTGAAAGGAGCTCTTGAAACTCAATATATTTGCGATAGGATTAGGTGAGAGGATATTCTCTGACGCAGTAGACAGTGTATTCCAAGAAAAGCCCAAGAAAAGCCTCCCAAAGAAGAATCAAGACTCACAGAAAGAGAACATCAACATGGTCAGTGGGTGAAATCCAAAGATTATTATTGTTTGTGGAACAAATCCTGGACTTTCCTGTAAGCATATGGTCTAGAAATTCATTCAAAAGAGAGACTGCAATCACATACATACACGACACAAAGACACAGACACACAGACACGGACACACACACACACACACACACACACACTATTGGCATAGAAATTATAATGGTTAATGTTATATGTCAACTTGGTTAAGCCATAAGTCAAATACAAGTCTAGATGTCACCGTGAAGGTGTTAATCTCAGATGAGATTAACATTTAAATCACTTTGAGTGAAGCAGACTGCACTCCTTTATGTGGCTGGGTCTCATATATTCACTTGAAGGCCTTAAGAGGAAAAGACTGAAGTATTTCCCATGAAAAGGGAATTCTGCCTCCAGAATGCCTTCAAACTCAGCTGCAACACCAACTCTTCCCTGAGTCTCCAGCCTGCCAGGCTGCCCTGTAGATTTTGGAACTGCCATCCTCCACAGTCACATGAACCAGTTCCTTAAAATAAATCTCTCTCTTTCTTTACACACACACACACACACACACACACACACACACACACACACACTAATATGATTCAATAAATGCTCTCCCAAAAAGTACTTATAAAATCAAAATCTATGTCAAAAAGAGGAAATAGAGGTACACAGCTTTAAGATAAATTGATAGAATTATTTTCTTTGGTGCCTTAGGCAACCATCTTATAAATCTCTTCACAATTTGGGCTTGTACAAATCCTCTTTATTAAAATTCTAGGAGGAAAATGGAGATAGAATGGGCCAGACTAAAATCTTAACTTGAGTTAACAAATATAACCCTGACTAATAGGAACATTTCCTTTTAACTGTTAACAGATACAAAACTTCATTCATCTGGTATATTTTTGGTTCTCATTGTGTCGGTGATTCCTCTTTACAGGACTAGGGTTGATGACTCAAGCTGCTCTGACATTTCTCCCACGTTGCGTGCATCCTGCCACCTGTCAGTCTGGTGCTTTTCACTGACACTCAATCACATATGTTATGCGCTTTCCCCTTGGCCCCGCTTCCCAACACCCCAACACAAGAACATGCTCTTTATACAACGTTCAAGGAAAATGTCTTTCTACTCTGCTTTCTGCATTGCTCATTATAGTGGTCTTATGAAGCTTTACTGGCTGTAGCCTTTGAGAAATACATACATACATACATACATACATACATACATACATAACAAAAACAAAAAATAAAAAAAAAACATGTATTCTGGGGGTGCCTGGGTGGCTCAGTCAGTTAAGCATCTGATTCTTGGTTTTGGCTGAGGTCTTGATCTCACAGTTCGTGGGTTCCAGCCCTGCATCGGGCCCTGTGCTGACAGTGCTGAGCCTGCTTGGGATTCTCTCTCTCCCTCTCTCTCTGCCCCTCCCTTACACACTCTCTCTCTCTCAAAATAAATACATAAACATTTAAAAAAAAAACACTGTAGTCTCTGTGCAGGTGACTTCAGCTAGGCTGAGAGGCCCTAGAAAGAAATATCAACTATAAAAGCAGCTGCCTGGCACCAACTGCAGGAGAAAGGCAGCTGCTTTCTGTATGTCTAGTAGAGCAAAGCTTACTCCTGGGCAGCAGTCGCCACCCTTTCAATAACTATGCAGGCTAATCTCCCACCATCCCAATGGTTATTTGGAGAACAAAAGGAAAATGATTGAGTTTCTCCAGGAGTCACAGACACGCATAATGAATTTCCTTCATTAGACGATTCCTTCCTCAAGACGGGAGACATATACGTCCCAGAAAGAAATGAACGCACGCTTGATTAATAGCAGCTAGTTCCACTTTGAAAAGATGAGACGGACCATTATACTTATTTTTGCAAGAAATAATTGTGGTTATTATTTCTGGTGTGGGGTCATCTCACATAGCTGTTGATGAGGTTTCAAACTTCAGTATTATATTTTCATTGCACAAGTCTTTTTTAGTTCCTTCGTATTGTGATCAGGTCCTTGGGGAGGGAAGGGGTGGTCCTCACTCTGCCATGCTTTCATTTGGAATATACTTAAGACATAATGCTAGCTGTTGCTAACTACATATGTACCATGTGTTAAATATGTATAGAAAACTTACTTTGCCTACAGCACTGGTGTAGGTCATCATTCTATGATAGACTAAGTTACCTCCCGCTGGAAGAAGTAACAAAGAGAGAATTATTAAGCCATGATCACAGACAACTCTCATATGGTCCCCACACTGCTGGTTTTGTGAAATTCAAGTTATTATCACCTCTGCAGGCTAAAGGAATAGCAAGGAATGGGCAGAGAGGAGAGTGACACAGACTCTGTGGAGTTAAGAGCTCAGAAAATGCTCATCTTACCTCTAGGAATCTTTAAAGGGGGAATTTCATTAAAGTAAAAGCAACCTTTGAGTGTTCCCTAGACTAAACTGTGAAACATTTTTGAAAAGCAGAAAATCCTTATTTATGGCAGGAATGTTTGAAATTCAAAAGATAAATGCCATTCAGAATGCAAGCATGTTCTAGGTATCCAATATGTAATGGGACACAGCTGTAATAACAGCCACTGAACCAGGGGCCTCTCTATATCATGTCATTAGTTGACTTGTTATAAGCCGGTCTTCTGGCCCTTTTTATAAGGGCCACTGGGGTAAAAAATAAATATATCATGTACTGAACATCTGTGGTTCTGTCACAAAGCACCACTCATATCAACTTTCAAGCTCATATCTTGGGCTACACATGACACCCTTCTAAAAATGGATCTCAACAAAATGTAGAGATAGGAACTTACAGATCTATTTCCAAAGGACAAAGGAAAAAAGAAAGCCTGAGCTGTGCCTTGGGCAAAACTAATGCAACTTTTTTTCTTATTATTTTAGTGTATTCTTTGGGCTTCAAGACCATATATGCACTTTAGGTAAGATTCTGAAGATGAATATTTTATATGTGAGATGTTAAGCGAGGAAAGAAATGCCAAGTATCCAATCTCTTGACTTAGTAAGTCATCAAAATCATGAGTCAGCATTTAAGAACATGCAATTATTAGTAGCAATTCCCATCTGAGCCTTTTTTTTTTTCTTTTTAAATAAACCTATCTGGTCATATGAGAAATTCTCTCATCTTTTTATGATGAAATAAAAAATAATGCCTGTCCCCTTTAAAAGGAAACAGGGAAATACTTGAAATAAAATAAATAAATAAATTTATTTCAAGTAAATAAAATACTTGAAATAACCAGGAAATTATATCAGCTATAAAATATTTCAGAAAAAATGTAAACACCATTAATCTATATAATAAAATAATTAATGATATTAAACATTAGTATAGTTTTCAGGCCTATTTTTGTAGAGAAGTTGTAGGTGGAAGGAAGAAATCCAGTCTGAAAGCATTTTAAATGATCTGAAATTATTATGGATATGATGGAACTAGCATGGTAGCAATGAACATGGTAAGAAGTGGTCAGATTCTCGACATATTTTGAAGGCATATGTTTTTTTTGAAAATGCTGATGGATCAGATATAAGCTGTGAGAGGAAGAAAGGAGTCAAGGATGACTCCAATAGCTCTGATCTAAATAACCTGGAGGGAAAGAGTTGGCCTTACCTGAAATGGGGAGGCCTGAGGGTTACCGATTCCATATTAGCAACTGGAGCAAGGTTGTATTATTGGTGGGAAGCAGAGTGTTATTCAAAGTGTTGCAACTTTACCCGTAGTAGTTTGTGAAAGGATCTTAGGAGTTATATGGACAGACTTTTATCTAATTAGTAATACATTTTTGGCAAGTGATATTAGTTTTCTGTTTACAGAAGTGAAGTTCTCTTTCAAATACGTTTTCAGGACACAAAAACCGAGGCTTGATTTAAGTACACTGTTAAGTTGTAAGAGTCCTGGTGACCTGTGGTTGAACCAAATTCCTGAAAGTAGTAGCTTGTTTACTAAAAATTGGGAAAACCACTGCATTGGAAAGACTTGGGTTCAAATTCTTCTCAGCTTGGAAAGACTTGGGTTCAAATTCTCAGCTACTTAAATTAGATAGATGGGGCTAGTTAACTAAAGTCGTGGCACAGTTTTTTTTTTCTTCTATCCATAAGAGTAATGATGCTCAAATTACAGAGTTGTGTTAAGGCTTCAGTGAAAAATATCTAGTAGAGTGTTTAGCAAATTCCTAGCACTACACACTTGGTTGTGTCTTTACATAACACATATTCTGCTTTTTGTGTCCATTCAACTGTTCCTTAGACTACTACAACTTGAAGATACACACAAATTTGTACAAAATATCTAATGCCCATCAGTCCATCTAAATAAGAAATAGCTACTAATAGCAGAGAAATGTTTATTATCTGAATATAATAAATTTTAAAAGTTCATCCAGTATTCTAAAAATTATAGCAAATGGTGATATAAATACCAACGTTACATGTGAAATCGCATAGATCTTAGAGTCTTTTTAAGCACTTCCCAAGAAGACAAACTCTTATCTCCCAACAAAGTGTATATGCAGGTTGACCTGGATAAAGAATGATGGGTAACTCTTTTATCTAATTCCTTTGATAGATTTCTCTTTTTGAAACCCATTTCAATAGGTTTTTACTTGTAATAGAGAGAGTGGGAAATATCTTTTAACTTTCGCAAATAGGCAATATTTGTAAACATGGACATCATAATAAATATTAGAAGACACAGTAGAAAACCTGGCATGTTATTATGTCATCAGTGCTAAATTATGGCTGTGTATCTTTGGAAAAATTACAATTCATGTCTATAATATTATTAACATTTCTAAAATTGGGCATTTTCTTAATTGCTGAGATAAAGAGTGTCTTCCGTAATAATTACTATCAATGATTTTAGTACATTCTAGTTTCATCTACTTTATGTGGCAACTCTTTAAAAATTTGTATATTTAACAAAATAGAATGCTTCATTCCATATTAATAATAGAAAGTTTGGCTGATCAGTAGAAGAGTGAACAGACAGACCGATAAACAAAGCAATACTGATGTGGAGAGTTTCACCAGATAGATCTAAATATCTGGTCTCATCCCACTTATAAGTTCACATGTTTTGACTAAGTGCTTCATACAACCCAGACACATTCAACTGGGGTACCATTAAATTTCACAGGTAACTATTATTTAATTTGTACATAATTTTCCTTTTTGTGAAAATCTTTGGGATAGTATGTTGTTTTTAGCATTACATCACAAAACACATCATAAAAGGGAAGTTTTTAAAGTATCTCCTTTAATAATAATAAAGAAAAGATGAAGGGATATACATCGTTCGGCATTATCTGTGAGTGCAAGAGATAAATCTGTTTCATTAGGTTGCTTCACTGGGCTGCTGATGCTTGTTGAAGTCTCCTGGCAGCTGGCCTTGCCTGAATTTTCTTGGCCAAAGCAATCAATTTCATGCTGGTTTCTTAAAACCTTTAAGATCTCCTACTAAACTGAGAGCTCCTTGAAAATAGTAGCCACATCTTAATCATC